>NC_065536.1:30974353-31278728 GCF_932294415.1 Quercus robur | reverse complement strand
ACCACAAGTCCTCCACTACCATGCCTTACACATAAGTTTTAATGTTTCCCGACCGTATTTTAGCAAAAAGGCCCTAATCAATCCCTTCAAAAATGCAGTCTTACATACCAATGTGGAAAGCAAAGTGCTCCGCTTGGAAAGCCACAATCCATCATGAACCTTGATAAAACTCCTTTGTACTTAGCTGTTATAATATTTGACTTATTTTTTTATTTTGTTAAAGTACATATATCATATACAAATCCCCCCCTAACTTAAATCCTAGCTTCGCCACTGAAGGCACCCCACTTGCTAGCAGCATCACATATTGAATCTACAACCTTTTTGGGTCATCCCATCAATGATAGGAATAGAATTCTCGTGTTGTAATTTGGTTGGGTAAGGTCTAGTCTTTCTTCAAAACATTGGATGGATGTAAGGCTCTGGAACACTCTCTAGGCCTATATCTACAAGACCTTTTACTCCGTTCCCTTTGTGCACCACAAAATCAATGACATCAGAGGAAGAGATCCGCAGAGACATTGGGTTGTTGAGAGAGAGAGAGAGAAAGAGAACTCCAACTAAATTAAATTTGAGAAATTAATCTTTTTAATTAATTTATATGTTGATATATATATATTAGACATGTCGGCATCTAATACGCCAACGGTGTACTCTGTCTGCCACATAGGCAATTTCCATTGCTAAGATGGTGGTATCGACCAAAATGGTAACGATTTTCGATTTTTAGGTGGCCCAAAAATGTATTTTCACTTTACTATATTCAAGTCATCAACATTGAATTAACAGAGGTAATGTCTCCTCTCTTTTATCAACATTATTGGTTCATGGTTAGTAATTGTATTACTCAGACTGTATTGGACTTTTTAAATTTGGGTATAGTTTTGGATATTTTTTTTGAGACTCATATTGTTCTCGCCCCTAAAGTTAAAAACCCAAACAAAATTACCCAATATAGACCTATTAGTCTGAGTAATGTTATTTCTCGCCTAGCCTCTAAGTCTAAGGTCATTGTTAATCGTTTAAAACGCATACTCCCTTGTAGTATTAGTGAGAACCAAAAGTGTTTTTATATTCAATCGGCTTATCACAGACAATGTTTTAGTTGCTTTTGAAACTATACATCATATTAGTCAGAAGATAAGTGGGAAAGTGGAGAAGATGGCCCTTAAGCTTGATATGAGTAAAGCTTATGATCGGGTGGAATGGGGGTGCTTGGAAAAAATTAAGATTAGGATGGGTTTTCATACAAATTGGGTTGTGCTGACAATGAGATGTGTTAGTTCTGTTAAATATTAAGTGAAGATTAATGGTCCTTGTGGTAACATTACCCCTACTAGAGGTTTACGCCAGGGGAATGCTTTGTTGCCTTTGTCATTTTTAATATGTTCAAAAGGACTATTAGCATTACTTAAAAAAGCAGGGGAGCAAGGGACACTCAGGGGAGTAGCAACTTGTACACGTGGGCCAAAAATTTCACATTATATTTTTTTGCTGATGATGGTCTTATCTTTTGTCAATCCACAAAAGAGGAATGTTCTACATTAATAACAATCTTGGAAAAATATGAGCAAGCTTTTGGACAACAGTTAAATGTGAGAAGACTTCCTTATTTTTCATTTGAAACACTCCTCAAGAGATGCAAGTTGTGATTAAGAATCGTTTTGGGGATAATATTATAGAGGAAAATGAGAAATATTTGGGTTTACCATCTTTAGTGGGGAAAAATAAGCAAAATACCTTTTACCAACTGATTAAGAGGTTGAACAATAAATTATCAGGATAGAAAGAAAAATTGCTTTCCAATGCTGGGAATGAAATTTTGATTAAGACTGTTGCTTAGGCGGTGCCAACATATATACCATGAGTGTGTTTAAGCTTCCTAACAATCTTTGTGATGAGATGACTAGTATGGTGCGTACATTTTGGTGGGGACAAGCTAATGACAAGAATAAAATGGCATGGCTTAGTTGGGAGAAGATGTGTATGCCCAAGGAGGAAGGTGGTTTGGGATTTCATGATTTAAAGGCGTTCAATTAAGCGTTGTTGGCTAAACAAGGCTGGCACCTAGAAACAGCTACAAATTCACTGGTTTATAGAGTCTTAAGGCTCGTTATTTCCCAAACAGTGATTTTTTTATATATGTAGAGATGGGAAGCCACCCCTCCTATGCATGGAGAAGTATCATGACAGCACAATCGCTTGTTAAAAAGGGGTATAGATGGCAAGTGGGTAATAGGCTCTCTCTTAATATCTTAAAGGATTTACATAAACCATCTACCTTCACTGTCACCCCTAGGCCTTTGGATGTGACTATATCACTTCTCATCAACCCTTATACTTGAGACTAGAATTCAGCAATTGTTGGGTTAAGATAGATTGACTCCGGTTAATTAATTCAATTACCCAAGTTGATTAATTAGGTCAAATTACATGCAAATCATGGAGAGACCAACAAATCACCAAATAAACTAAATGCAATGGAAATAAAATTGACACGGTGATTTGTTGATAAATGGGAAAAATCTCTCGCAAGGCAAAAACCCTACTAGGTGAATTTAAGGTCACCGCTCCCAAGAATCTACTAATCAATAATCAAGCGGTTACAAGTATAAGGAATCTTACCACTAATCTGGCTTATCCCAAAATACCAACCTACATTTGAACCTTCGCTTCAATACCCAATTGAACTTGATATTGTAGTAGTCTTCTTTCCTTTGTTGCACAAATCTTCAATCTGTGACTAACTTCTTTGCATGGATCTCAGTACATGATTAACTCTAGTAACTTGATTAAATGTTGTTGGTTGTAAAGTTTTTCACTTCATAACCGATAAAGATCAGGAAACACTTGGTTACAAAACCTTAAGGCATATAAACACAGTAGCTTCACACAGTGTATATGAGTTCTAGGTCTCTTTTTTTGTGTTTGATGACTTTTAAAATAAGCCTTATATATGACTAGGGTTGTAAGAAGAAAAAAAAAAAACCCTACTCAAACAAGTCATCATGGGCCGAATTTCAAATTTGAAAATTCTAAAATCATAGATCTCGATAAATCGAGCTTGTGTCAAGCTTGTATCGAGCTTCTTCATTAATCCTCGATAGCAGTATCTGTCGAGACCTAATGAATCAGCTTTTCTTCACTTGTTTCTTGAATTAATCTTCATGTCTTTAAATATACCACTTGATATGTTCGAACAACATACTTCTTGAAATTAAAAACCTAACTTAAATCTACCCAATTATAAGTAAAGTGCATTTCGTCAAAAGATTAGCCAATTACATAGAAAATATGATCCTAACAGCAATGATCAAAGAATTTTTTCACCAGATGATGCTTCGGCCATATTGAGTATACCCTTAAGTATGAGATTGCTTGCTGATTGGATGGTATGGGCATACTCACCAAATGGGAATTTCACGGTCAAGAGTGCATATAGGTTAGTAGCTGCATTAGGGTGTGTCGGATCTACTAGGGGTTCGTCCAATGTGCAAAATCAAAAAAAAAAAAAAGGGAAAATTTTGTGGCGGCATTATATTCCAAACAAGGTCAGGTCATTTACTTGGAGAGCTAGTAAAAACATACTACCGATGAAGGATAACTTATACCGAAGGAAGATAACTGAGGATCCTCTATGTGTAGTGTGTGGTTGTGAGCCAGAGAGTAGTGATCATATCTTCTGGGATTGGGAAAAAGCTTGAAAAGTGTAGAAACTCACTGGAATTCCATTTGATACTCACAGGAGGATATTCCCTGAGTTTATCGATCTCTTATGGCACCTAAAATTTGAGCAACAACTAGGGGAAGAAATTCTGGAGCTCGTGATCATGGTGGCATGGAGTATATGGTATAATCGGAATGAAGTTTGTCAAGGTAAATTGAGTCAAGTCAGTGGGGCAATTCTTCACAAGGCTAGATTTCTGCTCGACAAATTTCAAATGGCCAACTTCAATGTTGCTCCGCATGTGGATCCGGTCTATGCCCAAGGGGATGCTCCATGATCTCCATTGTATAAGCTTAATATTGATGGAGCAATCTTTTCTAGCTCTCAGTCAGCCAATGAAGGGGCTATTATTCGAGACAATGAGGGAAGAGTAACAGTAGCTTTAAACAAGCACCTGCCTCTACCATTGGGACTGTTGGAAGCTAAAGCAATGGAAGAAGGTGTTATTTTTGCCTGGGATGTGGGTATATAGGAAGTTATTATAAAGTGTGACTCCCAGATTGTGGCTGATGCTTTGAATGGTACAAGTGAGCCACCAACTACGATAAGTAATATTATTGAGGAGATTTGCCATAAGTTTCAAGAGTTTAGACGAGTACAAATATCTCGTGTCAGAAGACGAGGCAACCGGTCAGCACACTTCTTGGCTCAATATGCTAAGAATATTATTAGTTATGTAACTTGAATAGGGAAAAATCCAAGTATGATTAAGTCAAATTTAGCTCAAGAAGTATTGTTTTTATCTTCATCTTAATAAAGTTATGCTTTTTTATCCCAAAAAAGAAAAAAAAAGTATACTATAGCTAGAACGAGCAGGTTACCTAAAAAGGCATGCTAATTAAGATGACGATACATTCATTCAATTTCAAAAGGGACAGAATTCAATGCAAAGCTCATTTCTAAATCTAGTTTTTGCAAACATTTTGCAACTTCTTGGCAAATTTTAGTTCTTCCAGAGGCACCGATATTATATTCATAACTAATGTACAGTTTTTTTCAACATGCTACCTTTCAGCTATGAACTCTTATCCGGATTTTTTGTTTTAAAAAAATTATTATCATTATTATTTTTTTTTAATGACGTGGACCCTAGCAGGGTCCTTTGAACTCACCGCTGGAGAGTAAACTCTTATCTAGTTATCCTAAGGATCACACAAAAGTTATATTGGTTTGTCACACTGCATCATTGTGAAACCAATTTAACTTTTTTGTATCCTTCATTGCAAACATCAAAGATTAATAAAGATGACAATACAAAGTCCAAATATTGGTAGCTTGGATATAGTTGACGGTCCTGTGCAGGATATTGGCCTGAACATGCACCCCTAGGAATAATATTGACATTCACGTCACGGTAAAATAACTTACGCTTTATTTGTTTCAATATTAACGTTTTCTAGAAAATGATTCATTTCCAAAGAGCATTTTTTAGAAAACTATCTCATTTTCCAGTATTTGGTAACGATCTTGAAAATGAACTTGAGAATGTTTTCTAGTATTTGGTATGCAATTTTTTAAAAATATTTCTTGTATAATTTAAAACATGTATATTATATAAACCAACTAATGTAATCATTATAAATAAAAAACCAAGAATAAATTTAGTTTTCATACTAAAATTTTGACAATAGATACAATCAAAATTAATTAGTTGTCAAGTTTTCATGATTTCTACCACTCATTTTGCTCATATATATGGACAATAACGTACGTACGCATGTACACACACACACACACATATACATCAACCATTTGTCTATATATATATATTTGATAGGGGAATACATTTTCAACAAGTATAAATAATAATAACTTTTAATTGTCTACTCTTTTTGTTGGTATACTAATTATCTATTATGGTCAACCATAAATCTTCAATATTAATTTAAATTATGTATTTACATAATATACTGCATAATATATCATTACTACATAGTATCTGCATAAAATATCTTCCAACAAAAAAAGTATTTGCCAACAAATGCAATTCCCCTAAACAATTATCATTCATTATATAACAATATTATTAGTCCAAGGTAAAGATTGTCTCATGTAAAAGCAATTTAGAGCAATATAGGTACTATGTTTAAAATTTTTATCTTTTACTTTATTCATTCTTTATTCTTCTTCTTCTTCTTCTTCTTCTTCTTTTTTAGCACTTTATGTACGAAAAAGAAGTAACTTATGCCTGGAATCCATCAAACGAAAAATTTTTTAGAGAAAAAAGAAAATCAAGCTTGAAGTTCAAGGCAAAGAATTGAGATTTTGGTAGAGAGGAATGAAATAATTACCATTGCAAATTTGTTTTCCTTTGCAAGTCTAAGCTATTAACCGATTAGTGAAGGAAAAAAAAAAAAAAAAAAAATCTAACCAGAGAATTGTGTTACAGAGGAGAAAAGAAACATGGAGAAAAGAGAGAAGAGAGAAAGATCTATGGGAAGAAGAGACACCAGAGTTAGTGACAGTGAGGATATGAGGAGAGAAAAAGTAAAGGGAAAAGAGAAAAAGTGAGAAATTTTACCATGAGAGAGGGAAGGCGCCAAAAAATTATGTTTATCATGGCTACAAACAAAGATAATATTTATAGGAAATGCAACGTGTGAGAGAGAGATTGTTTTCCAAAAAAAATTTTTGGAAAACAACCTATAGAAAATAAGCCTTATTTTTATTAGGGTTCTCCGTTGATCAAATATAGTTTTCCATTGATCAGTTTTTTTTTTTTTTTTGTACTACCAAACATTAGAAAATGTGGAAAACTATATTTACAGAAGGTTTTCCAGTGAAACAAATAGAGCGTTAAACCAACTTCCCTCCATCATACCAAATTAAAAGCCAAAATAATTTTCATATTGTTAGACTTATGGTTAAGTGACTATATTCACCATTTCCTAACAACTTAAAGTTTTAGGACAATCAGTAATTTAACTTAATATCAAAACAGGAGATCCTGAATTCGATCATTGGCTTTACTCTACCTCTCATTTAAAATGTTATATTCCCACTTGTTGGGCCCCCACTTATTAAGGGGAAGTTTAGGCCCACAAGTGAAAAAAAGTGCTAACTTATGGTTAAGTGATTAAATAACAGCTTAAACTTTTGGGACAATCACTAATTTAACTCATACCCACAAATAAATAATTAGGAAACCAATGATGAAACATTTTATAGCATGTTAGATAGGCCAAATTGTGAAGAAGTTATATAAGTTACCACTGTACCATAGCTGCAAGTGAAGTGCCTAATTCAAGGCTGAGTTAAAGCTTGAATGCTTTTGACTTGCCTGCCTGAGTCGAATTGGGTATATATCATTTTAGAAATCACCTTCCAGCTATTGAGAGAGACCTGATATATGGACACTAGAAAAATAAATACATGGGATTTTTATTTTATTTTATTTTTTTCTACCTTCTGATAGAGAGACCCGATCAGGCCTGCTCTTCTCAATCGTCTTCAAAAAAAAAAAAAAAAACGCAAATAATAAGTGCTAAAATGGAAAGAGCAGCCGGAAATGCATGTTTGAAGGATGTTTTTATGTACAAATGTTGGATGATATATTAATTTGTGGAAATAACACAAATCCAATTACATAACCTTGGTATACCAACTAACATAAAATTAACACGTCAATGCAGGATTACTTGAAAAATAGTGTGTCAAAACATATTGAGATTAAACAAGGGGCTGCTTCTTCCATCTTAAAATGGTAAACTAAAGCACATCATCCACCAAAAGGAAAGAAAAATATGTAGAATTATAAAATTGCAAGTTTATCAATGAAACAGAAAGAAGTTTTAACTACTTACCCGAACAAGAAGAAGATAACAACTTATGAGGTGAACACTATTATCAACATTACTTGGCAAGCTCTACCAATTAAGTTCAACCTGCAGAAATTCTTATACAACAGTTGTAACATCTTTCCAGAACAGATAGAAAAGGAAGAGAGTTTTGATTAAAAAGAAAGAAAAAGAAATATTTAAGAGCTCATAGCCGATGCCAATGCATATCTCATGTACAAAGGGAACATTGTCTGAAGACAATGATATTCAAACAAAAAATCTCAAAGTTTCAAAGTAAGATCAGGGGACGATGAAGTTGTCCTCGGTGGGGGTGCTGTCACAACAAAATTCATATTTGAATTTTGAGTTAATTCCATAGCCAAATTACCACCAACTGCTCCTACTGGTTCACTCACCTGCCGGAAACTCCCAGGCCAAAACAGTCCCACATCATCATCTTCAACGAACATTGGTACTCCAAAATAGCCTTGTTCAAACCTTGCTCCACCTCGAGGAGGCCTTTCTGATGGTAGTATTCTTTGGTGCATTGCAGCATGAGCTTCAATCCCAAGGGACCGAAATGCAGAACCATGAAGGGGAAGAGAAGCCAAGCTAGTATACCTATCAGAGAACATTCCCATCCGCATAGCACGTTTTGCCATTGTCCTTTCCCTCTTATGAGCATTTTGATGGCCTCCCAGCGCCTGTGAACTGAAGAACTTGCGCCGGCAGTAATTGCAAGAGAAAACCCTTGGAACTGTTGCTCCAGAATTATGGGCTGCTGCCTCACCGGTCTCATCTGTGGCCTTCATGTTAGCATCAATGGTGCTGAAGTGGAGTGTCAAGTCGAGTGAAACAGGCTTTGGATCTGGTTGAGGCTTAATTGCATTTGTGAGACAGGATGAATTAGTGGTGCTGTCCTTGGAGAGATCAAGAGATGCTTCTTGCACAGGTATATTTGAAGCTACTTGGCTGCTGACTTCTGACTCATTCTCAGATTCCAAGTTTGAATTTGGTGTTACCATGTTTGAGTAGTGCATGAGGTTGAGAGCTTGTTTCTTTTGACAAAAAACGATGAAAGAATGATAAAGCCAATTGCTGACAGTGGTCACTTAGCTATTCACCTGCATGGACAATGAAACATTTTATTCACTGCATATACAGTGGCCAATACCGCTCAAATTGAGTATAGAGTGCACCCTTCGGGTTCTTCCATATATACAAAAACATTAGCTGTGCTTCATCCATGTACTACAGAAAAAATGCACAAACATATGCACATGACTGTACTTAAAAAAAAGAAGAAATGCAACATTTGATGCCATGTTTCAAACTCTTGATTTTGGGTCTACAGTATGCAGAAAACCTGTGTCAAACTACCATTTAAACAGTATTATAACAACAACAAAGCCTTAGCAACAAAACTATAGGGTTAACTATGGATCCCCAACTGACTAAATTGGGGCTGTTCACATGTATTCTTCACAGCCATTCTATCCTATTCAAAATCATACCCTCTGTCACCTACTTAATTAAAGTGTCCTTTTTAACTACTAGTGTAATTTTTTTGTCTTCCTCTAGCTTTTTTCTCTCTCAAGTTGAATAAGTCAAGTCGCCCCCAAAAGATCAATCATCCAGTGAATTACAAGGATGGTCCTTAGTGCTTATTATAGAAGATGCACCTGATGAACTTGTCATCCCAACAAGTGTAAAATACGCAGGCAGTCATCAATGTGAATAACATTATTAAGCTTCCACAAAAATAAATTCAGTTGACAATCTTACAACCTTTATTAAAAGAAATCACATCTATCACTCCGTTTGACAATGGAGAACAAGCTAAAATGCAGTATTTGAAGATTCATGAAAAAAATCGCAGCAGATAGATTTTGCCACATGCAACTGCTTCACCTTTGATGCTTTCACTCCAAAGAGATCTACAAAGCAACACAAATTTTTCAAGATCCATTGTTTATTTATATATATATATATATATATATTTGAGACTATTAAAGCAGATGGGAGGAAAAAAAGGCAAAAGTATGACAGCAATGATCAGTAACTCAAACTTTCAAATCTGTTAGGGGACATAGCCACAAGAATTCTAGATGATCTGATATCACTCCGTACTGTTGAAGTTCTTCTTATAATTGCTGATGTTTTGATGTTTGCCGCAGTTGTTAATATATTAAAACAACTACAACCTCAATAACAACTACTACTAATTACAATGAGCACTTCCGAAAATGTTGGAATTCAGAATTTTAAAGGCTCAATATTAAAATATTTTTGTTCAATGTGTAATATCAAGAATATCAAAATTCCCAAATAACATCAGCAGGGAAAAGCATATTCAAAATCAATAATCCACGATTCAAAATTTAAAATTCAAAATTCCTGCAATATGTGCTCAGCTAATAGTCCCTTCATTGTTGATAGGAAATTTGAAACTTAGAATTTGATTGAATGTAGATGAACTGCTTGATCATTGAAGATTGCTCAATTTGACATGAAAAGACACGAGAGTTTGAACTTATCCCATGGAAAGCCCAAATCAACTCAGTACATGCCCAATGTGGAACTCAACACAAATCCACACAATACACACTCAATCAATATCCAATCAACCTAGAAAAAGCATTAGCCACATTTGTGCTATACCCAAAATGACTAGTCTAGTCACAATTAAGACTCCTTATAGTTATTAATAAAACCCAAATCAACCCAATATATGCCAAATGTGGGGCTCAACACACACACACCCACACAACACACACTTAATCAATATCCAATGGGCAACCTAGTAATTGTGACTAGACTAGTTCTTTTGGGGTATGAGCGAAGATGTGGCTAGCACTTTTTATTGGGTTGCTACAATTGTGACCATGGAAGCCAAATTAAGTCTCTAGATTCGAGACATTGTTTTGATGAAATATTTTTTTTTTTAAATTATACAGATGCAATACAACCTTTTCTAGAACAAGGATTTATTATTCCATATTATAACACCGTAAGTGCTAATTAATTGTTTAAAAACAAGTAGAATACCTCAACTTTACTAAATTTCATTATAAGATAGCAACAATTAACCCTCAGGAGTAGCCCAATCAGCTGAGGACCACGACTCAAAAAAGTGGAGGTCATTATATTAGTTCGGATCTCCCCTTTCCCCTCCCCTAGGACCAAAACTCACTTGGGGTAAATTATACTTTTAGTCGTTGAAATTTGGCATAAGAATGAATTTGGTTCATCAAATTTAATAAGTTTGGGTTTGGTCCCTAAAATTTTTAAAAGGGAAGAATTTGGTCCCTCCTTTTTTCTTTTTCTTTTTCTTTTTTTTTTTGTCAATGTGACTAATAGAATGATGAACCCCATTTTTGAGGAACTAAATCGAACCGGCCCATATTAATGGGACCAAAATCAAACCATCCCACATTTAAAGGACCAAAATCAAATCAACTCCATATTTAAATGACCAAAATCAAACCTCCGCAAAATATGAGGGACCAAATTCAAACTTTTCAAAGGACCAAAATTAAACTTATCCCAAATTTCAAGAACCAAAAGTATATTTTATCCTTGAGGGGGGGGGGGGGGGGGATGCAAAGCAGCAATTAACCAAACTACTGCAACAAAAAAAAAAAAAAAGACCCCATGGGAGGTTTGACAACCATATCTTGGATAAGCATTTATCATGAACCAAATACAGCCAGAATGATGGAAAGATCCCCTATTATGCAGGGAATGTATAGCACTAGGTTGTATCAATGAATTTTACATGAATGGAACCCATATTCAAGGTTAAAGATCATACCTTGCAACCTAAAACATTCTCACTTTATATTAACTTGACTTGTGATGGTAAAGGCCCGTAGAAGATCTCTAAAAATGTTTACATATAAATGTATTTGCCATCTTCTATAATGAGTGATGATTCCTTAACATGAGAGACCCAGTACTGGGTTAGTAATTTAGTAAAGCACTCCTCATGCTCAGCATAAGTCTACTGTTTTTATAATTTACTTTATGCAAGCAAATGACTAACAGAGTACTTACCAAAAGAAAATGATCGTATCTGACTTCGGATGATCTACTTGAGATTAACAAGTAGCACCTTCCCTTAAATGATTTTAACTATACTGTGAAATTACCACAACCCACCACTACCAAACACACAAGCACAGTAAAATTTAGGTAAGAAATCACATACTGCATCAAATATAGGTATATTATTATAACTGAAAACCAACAATCAACATCAAAAAAACTGGATCATCATCCCAGCTACCCATAATGGAAGCACAAAATATTAAAATTCTGTACATATCAAAAGTTAAAAAATAAAACCCATAAGAATTAAAGGTGAACAAATAAGTGAGGAGCTACAAACAAGTAACAACAGCTCAGACAAACCCCAAATCCACAATAGAAAAATTACAAAGTAGGGAACTTTGAGCAGCATCAACAACCATACAGCAACAAAGAAACAAAAAGCAAAAAGCAAAAGAAAGTTATAATCAGGACCAAAATATCTAGATGGGGTGATAAGAGTTGCTCACTCTCAGTGTCACAGTACCTTAAAATTGCAGAGTGGGCTTCAGTGATATGCATATGCTTAACTTTTAGTGTAGGCTACTGGGTTTTTCTAGTTTTTACCACTTGTGGAGTGGGTAGAGGAACATATAAGAGAATAAATATGAAGAGGGAGAAGAAGAGAGAGAGAGATATGAATGATGATGGTAGGAAGTCCGTAAAGTCAGAGAGAAGAAAGGTAGAGAACAGTAGAACACAGCTGCTAGCTAGAGAAAGAGAACACAGTTTAAACCTCTATCTTGTTGAATTTTGGGTCTACCCTTGTCTTCATGAGAACTAGCTAGCTAGCTACTAATAATAATCAATGAGAGAGAAAAAGAGAGAGTAAGAATACAAGAAGACAGGGAAAGCCAAGAGTACTTTTAAGTCTTTAACCTCAAGTCCCACATAAAAAAAGAGCCACAGTAGTTAGTGTAGTGTGAAGTGTCTATTTGTTGTTTGCTCTCAGTGCTCATCTCCTTTTCTTTGCTTTCCACCACTTGAAAAAAGAATGGTCAGATTCTTTTACAAATATTTTTATACAACTTAGTCAGGGCCAGTACTGCTTTTGTCAGATGGACTCCCATAACGCCTCCATCTCCTACTTTGTTTTTTTTTTTTTTTTTTTTTTTTTTTTTTTTTGAAGTTCCATCTCCTACTTGTGCCGTGCAAATTACATGCAATGCACATTCAATAAAATATACTAAAGTTTCATGATAATTCTATTTGACAATATGTATAATAAGTCTAAATGTGTAGATTTTGTTAATAAAAAAAAAGGCAGAAAAAGTTATTAGAGTTACTTTTTTAAGTCGACATCATTTCATTTTATTAACCAGTGAACCATAGTTATTATTTCAGTCTTATTAATAGACATTGAACCGAAATTTGAGTTTTTACCAAACACTTTCCATTGCAGATATATATATATAATATTGAATTGGAATTTTAAATTTTTTTTCCAAGCACTTTTCATTGCGAATATGAATTAAACCAGAATTTGCAATTTTTTCCAAGCACTCCCCTAAAATATTGTCTTGTCATATAGTACCCCTTGTAATTTTGTATTTATTCTTAAATATTTAAGACACACATTAATAAATTCATTTTTAGAAAAATTTTATTGAAATTTGAAAAAAAAATTTGATAAATTTTTTTTTTAAAATTAGTTTACTATTATATACACTTAAGTCATTATTAGTAAAATCTTTATATATATATATATATATATATTTTTCTACTTAAGGGACCTCAACTTTGTGGAGAAGGCATATTATTGGTGATGTACAACCGAATGCTTGATGTCGTCACTAGGCACTAACTGCAGGGATAGGACAAAAAAGGCCAAGAGCCTAGGTAACCTTATGTGGGCCCACGCAATTTCTCGGAAAATCTCATCTTGTACTGCGACATGATCTAGAAAAGCTTGAGAAACCAAGGCATACTTGTTTTCTATTTTATGATCTTCATGAAAAGAAGGACTGGACGTACTTATTCCAGATATTTTTTCTCTATCTCCTGTTTGGCCTTTTGGGCACTGAGTAATAATGCTCAAAACATTGTCAATACTGTTTGTTGTTTTGTTTTTATCTATTCAAATTAAATATTTCAGTGTAGATGTATTTTTGCGTACCATTCCAAAATTATTGCTAATTTTATTTTATAATAATATTTTTTTTTTGAAGCCTATTTTATAATAATATAAATATACTAAATACTACAATTATTCTGCAAATAATTAATTATTTAACATTTTTGGCAAAACTCACACAAACAATATACAGTGAACTTTAATAATTTCACATAATTCTCAAAATAAAATTTAGAAATCCTTTTTTTTTTTTAAAGCACATCTTAGAATATAACTAGATTTAAGCTTTAAAAAAAAAAAAAAAAAAAAAAAAAAAAAAAAAAAAACCAAAGAAAAATTCGTAACAACTTTATCAGTTGAATCAAGCTCAAAATATAATTATGAACCAATCAAATAGCACATAGCCCATTATCAACACTTTAGTAGCTCAATCAAAAAACAAGAAAATGAAATTACCTTTGAAATTCATAAAAAATCAAGTGGATCTTGTTCTTGAAAGTTGAGGCTTTTCATCTTGACAGCAAAATGGACCGGTTGCTCCTCAAGGCGGCAATTAAGAGATGAATGGACGATCAGGGTGTCAATTCAGGTGAGCGTGTCGTGTCAAGATAAGGTATTCAACTAAATGTCTCAATCCGAACCTGACTCATTTAATAATTGTGTCATAATCTTTCAACCCTAACCTGATATGTTAATGAAATGGGTTAACACAACCCAACCCACTTAGCACGCTTAAAAAACGGATTGTGTTTGGTTGGCATGAATATGACACAACCTATTTCAACCCACTTAATATTAAATATAACATCCATATAGAAATAGATTTTTTTACATTCTATAAGTAGTGTATACACTTCAAGTTTTCAACCCACATTCAAAATAATATAGTTCAACAAATTATAAGAAGGTTTATAGATTTAGGATTTGTAGGGTTTAGAGATCTAGAGTTTGTAACGTTTCAATCTACAATTATATCACTTATAAGTTATTGTAATTACTCTCTTTTTTTAAGTGTAAAATATAGGTTGGATATAAAAAGGTATTTAACAAATCTAAAATAAAATTAATATTTATTTGTTATATGAGTTAAACAAGTTGGGTTAAATGAGTAATTTCGGGTTGACACAAATAAATTAGCATGTTAAAAATGTCTATTGCAAGTTACATGAGTTGACCCGCTTATGACACATTTTTTTATCATGTCGCTTTCAGGTCAACTTGTTTATGACCGAAACCCGCTAAGGCCCAACCCTAGCTTGCAAAAACCAGTGTTGTGTTCGCGAGAAGTGTCAAACATTGACACCCTATGGATGATGACACAAAATAGGTCTTCCTTCCTCACGACATAACAAACTAAGGAAATGCTCTAGTCTTATTTTTTGACGAGGGTGCAACAGTCCTCCGAACACTTCTTACTTAACCTAGGTACTAACCATGATCCTCATTGGCTTGGTGGTCCAATGGCCAACAATTTTTTTAGGATAGTATGAGTAGTAGCAGGAGCTGGAACATCCCTGGAAGTCCTAAGGATGCACACATTAAGTCCTCAGGATATAAGCTAAAAAGAAAGGACAACTCTAGCTCATCTTTATATCCTTCAAGCATTATGACCTCAGTAGATGCAAGAAAGTGACTGGGATATGAGGGATAACTATCTTGCTTACATTGGGGCTTTTTTCCCTCTAGCATAGCAAGTCGCCTCTCCTTCTTCTCTTCTCTAGTTTGGGCACGGTCACACCTCATGGGTTTGAACCCTAAACCAAAACCATCTTTGTTTTATGGCATGCTTATCAAAATGCTTCTAAAAGCTCAGATTTGTGCTAAAACACAAGAGGTTGTTTAGACCCCCAATTAAAAATTACGACAAGATTGCTTTTACTTTTACTTAATCAAAGTGCGGAATAAAAGTAAATGTGCGCAATGAACTGATAACTACTCTAGTGCATAAATATGAACAACAAACAATAAAATGTAAAGCACAAGAGTAAGGGAAGAAAGATACAACCACAAGATAACACCAAGACGTGTTATTAAAGAGGAAACCAAAAAACTCAACGAAAAACCTCTACATGACCGTTCAAGTCGAAATTGATTCACTAGAGAATAAAGTTGGAGTACACAAATAACAAAAGACCCTCCAAGTCTAGTTTACCCAATGTACTTGAGCCCTCCAAGCTCCTACTGCCAATTGACTTCTCTAAGTCATGTCTTCTCTAGTTTTCCGGATCTTGCAATACGCCTGATTGTATCTGCCAAGCCTCACCGGCTTCTTTTGGCATATCCTCAAAGCTTCCCAAGCTCCAAAACACTCTCTACACTCTGAAAAGGTGTGGATTGTGTTTGGGTACAAATCTCCTCTCAAGGTATGAAAATGGGAGAGGGAAAGAGGAGGCTACAATGATTTCTCAAGGTTTGGGTTGTGTTTGAGTAGCTCTCTCTCTAAAACATGGGTGTGTTGTGTTGTAAAAAACCTATCTAGGGTTTTTTCTCTGAATAGCCTATTTTACATTTATGGGTAATGAGGGTATATATAGTATGGGTGAAGGGTAAGAAAGTCACATTTAAAATCCTCCAGGCATAATGTTTCGCAGGTACCTTGCGAGATGGCCTGTCTCGCGAAGTACTCGCGAAATGAAGTCTGGCACTTAACTCTTCAGTTTCCTGCATGTGCTTCTCACGTGGCCTTTTCACAGGTTACTCTTCTCACGAACTTCTTGCGAGCTAGTTGCGAAACTGCACTAATCTTCATTTCATGCTCGATTCTTCACTAACTTAATACTAAACCCAATACAATAAAATCCCACAATATACAAGGAACAAAATTAATGCAATTACAACACTTTTTGTCATAGAATAAAACCAACATAAAATATAGTTGTAAATCACAATTTTACAGCTTCTTTCTTGACCAAGGGCTCCAAGACCTTATCCTGGCTGATACAAGAATTTCAACATTTGTTTAGCTACCATGATGATTGCTTCAGGGAGGCTATGGATCACGACCGCAACTTGGTGAATCACTAACACAATTTCAAACAATGGAAAGAAGCATCCAGAGTGGCATTGTCTTCCACATAGGGCACAAACACTTCTTGAAAGATTAGCATTGCTTCCTTGACCATAACAATTTCCATTTGGTTCCTTCCTATAAACTTCAATTTTTGGTGGATGGTAGATGGTGGATGAAAGGGCACAGGCCATGTGCAACCAAGGTCATCCTAGCAACATATTGTAGGATGAATCAATATCAAGGACTTTGAACCTGATGTTGAAAACTTGAGGCCCAATCTCAACTTTGAGGTCCATTTAGCCGAAGACTTCTCTGCTAGTATCATCAAAAGCTTGAACAATCACATTGCTTGGTCTAATAATGGATTGATATCTCAAAAAGGCTCACAATGGACATAAGGCAAACATTGAGTGCAAACCCATTGTCATTTAAGACCCTAAAAACCACCATGTCTTTGCTCTTCACAAAAATTTGGAGGGATTGATGTGACTGGTACCTTCGAGTGGCAACTTGTCATTAGAAAAAGTAATTTGATTGGAGGCAAGCATGGTAGTGGCAAGATTCTTAAAAGATGAATCAGTGATGTTGGTCAGGACATAAGCTTCCTTAAGCACCTTCAAGAAGGTATTGCGGTAGGCTACGGATGAAAACAACAAGGACAAAACCAAAATCTAGGTCAATTGCTTCTTCCATTGATGAACCACTTCAAAGTCACTGTGGCAAATCACTTTAAAAAGTCCTCTACATCTTTTTCTATCACCTTTTTTCTTACGAGCTCTTTAATCCTCTTGTTAGCTTTTTTCTTTCTCTTCTCCACTTCTTCGAATACAAAACATTGTCCACTTCAAGTAGATACCCTAAATCGGTTGACAAATTATGTTTTCCACCTTAGAGTTGTGGCTCGAGATCATCTTGACTTCATAGCTCCAAGGGGCATGACAATTGTTTGTGTATGGGGAGGGTTATGGACCTTGAATAATTTCAAGTTGAATATCGATGCTTAGGACAAAGTTGGACTTTTTTGAGGAATTTTGTGTGGGATAGGATATCACCAATGGGGTGAACACCTCGAGTGTTTTCTTTTGGGATGGATATTTTAGATTAGGGATTTATCATTATGGTTAGGGTGGATTATATGATGAGTTTGGGACCTCCTTTTAGGTAGGTTCGAGGATAATTTATTCAATCTTCTTAGGCTTAGCAACCTCAATCTCATTGACAGCACTTAGGCTGACCTCACCTAGAAACTCTTCTTCTTCCATGGCAAGCTTTCACAACTTCTCTAAATACTCTTTTAAATAGACTTTGAGTTTTTCCATAAGGGTTTGAGTATTTCTCCTCTAATAAGGGTGTAGAGGGCAACCCTCAATTTCCATACAATGCCTCTCCTTTTTGTGCCCTTTTTTCATATTGGATGATTACTCAACCTATAAGGGTTTGGACTAGCTTCTTAAACTCTTCATATTTGGTGATAGCGTGTCCTACACCCTCTTTATGGTACTGATAAATCCATTCGCATGCAAAAGACCTCTTCAAGAGGTACTTATACTTAACTAAGGCTTCATATAAATTTTTTCCAAGAGACAAAACGAGAAAGCATTACGATCTCAAGTTGTTCTTCCACTATCATGTTCACATTGTTCTCACCATGTGGTGACAAATGATTCTTTGTAATGTTGGGAGCTAAGTGTGCGTTTGTTTGCACTTTTAGGAGCTGAAAAAGCCCATATTATAAAAAGCTAAAGTTTAATTGCGTTTGGCTCAGCCAAAACGCAACATTTTGATAAAAGTTGCGTTTTGAAACTGGGCAAAAAACGCAATCTAAACGCGCAAAATTTATGGACCTCAAGAGGTCCATAAATCAAAACGCGCATTCCACGTTTGAACTGTTACCGTTGGCTGATGAAGAATTACGAAAATACCCGCAAACACAGCACCACCCTCACCGGTCTACCCCCACAATCAACAAAACCCATTTCAACATTTGATATTCCGAACACAGAATCAACAAAACCAAACCAAAAATAACTCAAAATCAACACAAAAACAACTTAAAATCAACTCAAATCCCATTGGAAAACCCATCCCAAACCCAACTCAAAATCAACCCAAAATCCATAGAAAAAAAAAAAAAACCCAAAATCCCAAAATCCACCCAAAATCCTTATGTTTCAATCATCTTCATCTTCATCATCATCATCATCTTCTTCTCTGGAGTGTGAAAAAAAAAGAATAAAGAAGGAAAGACGAAATAAGGAAATAAAGAAAAAGGACAAAAAAAGAGATGCAGAGATGCAAAGACTTCATCATCATCATCATCATCTTCTTCATCATCATCATTTGCTTTCGAACTGTAAAAAAAAAAAAAAAAAAAAAAAAAAAAAAAAAAAAAAAAAAAAAAAAAAAAAAAAAAAAGAGATGCAGAGACCTTAAGCCGACTTGAGGGATGAGAGAGGGGTTTGAAGTGTGTGGAACATTCTGGAGTGGAGTGTGAAGTGGAAGGGAAAAATAAGGAAATAAAGAAAAAAAAAAAAGTAAGGGCACGTGTGTGGAGGAAGTGGCAGGGAAAAAGAGGAAAAAAGAAAATAAAGAAAAAAAAATTAAGGGTATGTGTGTGGAGGAGAAAAAAAGAGGAAAAAAAAAAAGAAGGAAAAAAAAGAAAGAAATATGGATAAAAAAATAAAATAAAATAAGGGAAACATAAAATAAAGAATAAGAAATTAAAATTGAGAAATACTATTACAATATTTTCACAATAAATCTTAAGTGGTAGGTTATTATTAGTTAATATTGGTGAGAAAAAAATAATTTGTTTAGAAATTGAAAAAAATAATTATAATAGTATGTTCAAATTAAAATCAATATAAATTATCACAATACTTTCACAATAAATCTTAAGTGGTAGGTTATTATTAGCTAATATTGGTGAGAAAAAAATAATTTCACAATATCGATTTAAGTATGAAATAAACTCTCTTATATACATTGTCCTTTTTGGTAATTTACTTTTCAAACTGCCACTTTTATAAGTGCTAGCCAAACACTCAGCTTTTTCAAAAAGCACTTTTTAACAGTTTTTACCAAACACTCAGCTTTTTGAAAAAGCACTTTTTCATTATGCACTTTTTGAAAACTCCACTTTTTCATTATGCACTTTTTCAAAAAGCTGAACCAAACTCACCCTAATTCCTTTAGGAACTGCAAGATATCTTGGTCAATCAAATCCTAGATCTTGTTCTTGAGTATCCAACAATCTTCCAGGTTATGTCTAGGATTCCCAAAATGATAGTCACACTTCTTGGAGAGATCACAATAATTGGGTAAAGGATGGGTTTGGGCACAATTGGAGATACCAAGTGTTTCTCTAGAAAAATTGGATACAACTAAGAAAAAGAGTGTACTTTCTGAATTTCTTCCTTGGGAAATTTGCTTGGGTGGTACCACAATTGACATTGGTGTTACTTTGGGGTATTGGTTGAACTAGCTGAACAATGAAAGATGGCATAGGAGCTTGCGCTTTGGCGAGAGCCTTAGATATCATTTACACATCACCTTCTTGGTTTGTTATTCATAGAGTGTCATAAAGGCGACAATGTAGATACCGCATTTTGTACCCTTTACGACTTAGGCCCCTGTTCTCCCATAATGCTGGAACTCTAAGGCTCAAGACTAGTTTAAAGCCCAAACAGATATTAAATTAACTTGAGGAGTATTAAAATGGAAAATATAACCTTTTAAATGAGCAAAAATCTATTTTTCGAAATAAAATGACCAAAGAGGCCCTCGGGCTGCGTACATGGGTCGTGGCCTACGTACGCAAGCTAAAGGATGTGTACACATGCACATTCTTGTGTATGCAACTAAGGTTTCAGAAACATAAGAAATGCAAGTTTTCTGCAATAATGGCTAAGGTTTAAAATGAATCCTACATCGTTTGAGAGTCGTTCAAACCCCATTTTTTCAACTATAAAAAGCCTTACATGATTCATTTTCAAAACACACAGAAATCCCACAGGAAAAACCTAAGATTCACAAGAAAATAGTGAATCAAAAAGGGAGTTTCTCACAAAACACTCTCAAGTCAATTTTATTTGATCGGGACATTTTCTGGCCCCAATCCTTCTAGTTTAACGTTGCTAATCACTTTCTTATTGGTTTGTGAATAGATTTGACTAAGAGGAACGATCAAAATCAAGCTTGGAAAGCTTTTGTGTGAGGTATCTAGTCTAAACTTCTCTTTTTCCCTCTCTTTTATTTTCTGCCTTTAAATCCTCCTGTTTGCTTTTTTTTTTTTTTTTTTTTTTTGTTAAGATATGTTCTAATATGCCTTCCTTGGTTAGGTTTAAGTTTTTGTGTGCTTAAAATGCATGTTAGGGTGTTAGAATTGTTGTTTTGAAGTTTTGCTAAGTTTCTGCATTTTTAGGGTTTTCTGGCCAAGGATCTACATACGCATGTGATCTAGCCTGCCTTCATATGTTTGTTCTGTTTGACCTTTTTTCATATGTTTTAGGCCCAATAAGTTCCTGTCCACTTTTTCACATGCTTGTTTGTTATCACATGTTTAGATTAGGGTTTGTCTTAGGGTTTTTTAGTTTTAATACCATCCATTCACATGTTCATGCATGAATGCCATGGATGCTGTGTTGCTATAAGGTAAGTGAAAGGTAAGTCATTTATTGGAAATGTTCATGCATTTATGATATAATCTTGTGTTGATGTTAGATATGAATATGAATGTTTGGATCTTTCCTTATGCTTATGTTTCTGCCTTGATTTGATTGTATATGTTGCTGCCTTGAATATGCTTTGATGCCATGATAGATGTGTGCTAGGGTTTGTGATGAGATGCCATGATAGATGTATGCTAGGGTTTTTTTTGTGTGTTTAGCTCTCTTTTGCTTTGTGGATAGATAAGTATGCTTGTTTAGGGTTAAAGATGTCATGTTGTTTGTTAGATGCATGTTAGTGTGTGTGTGTGTGTGTGTGTGTGTGTGTGAGTTTAGAATGCAAGTATTTAAATAGTTTATAATAGGGTTAAGACATAAGACACAATGATGGGAGGTCAACCTTAGGGTTGGGCGATCTTGGATGCCTAATACCTTCCTAAGAGCGTACCTAAACTTTGAACCCATACTCTGATAGTAAGATCAAAATGTCCTTCTTCGAAGGGACGCTATATATATGATTCTTAGACCATTGCAAAGACTAGGTGGCAACTCCCCCCTTGTGTCCACAGTGGCAACTTCACTAGGGATGGTGAGTTTAATTCATATGTGTCTTATTTCTTAACCTTAATAAAAGCTTTTTTAATACTTGTTTGCACACACATTCACTTGTTCTTTTGTCCCTTAACCTTGGTTAGTAATGAGTGGGAACGTGGAAGGCTCCATTCAGGCCTAAGTCTTCCGAAGTTCATCCCTCCAACTCACAATCGATGCCATTGACTATAATAGGCCTTGAGTATGTTAAAGGTTTGTTACCAATCCACTATGGGGTCCACTTAGGCCCTCGGTTGGAATCATAGCCCACTTAGTTATGAGTGACCTATTTATCTATCCCTTTAGCCTTAGGGAGCCTACCCATATTAGAGAGATCCTAGACCGTATCACAAAGGATACCCTTTATATACCTCCTATTTGTTCAACCTTTCACCATGTGTTCACCTAATTCTAAAGGACAAATAGAAGGTATAAAATGGAAAGAATGGCCCTAAAGTTATGGTATACCCTAAGATGTTGTGAGATAAAAGAAAAGAAGTCCTCACATATAAGAGGCTTATCCCTAAAATCCGAAGACACATCTTAACTTCAAAGGTTCATAAGATCATAGCTTAATTGTTATCATAGGCCCAAATGGAAAAAGCCCATTTGAAAAAAAAAAAAAAGACTTTGGGCCTAAGGTAACAATACGCTATGGATTTAGCATCCAACATCCTTCAAAGCCAAAATGAACTTCCCTAGTCTTAGGTCTCTTTGTTGCATGCCTGGGCCCAAAATGATGAGAATTTCATAGACTTTAAGAGGAATGCTACAATGTATTCTAGCTAGAGGGCTATTCCAAGAAAAAAAATGATGAAATAATGAATTAAGAATCGGAACCCCAAAAGTGATGAATACATTGCAAGCCCAAGATTGAGACAAAGGGTTGAAAATTCCTAAGTACATTCTAATGAAAGCCCATGAGAGTAAGATGAGAGTTTTATTGTAAATGAGAGGCAAGGATCCATGAGAGGGAAGGAAATGGTATTGTAATTGGGACTCCATTAAAATGAACTTAAGAATTTTCTAAGGACATCTGAAGTTTAAAAAGGAACCTTTAATTGGAACATGAACTTAATGGAAATGGGGCTTCTTTCCAGACATCACTCCGAACCAAGTCCAATGGAAGACAAGACATCCAAAAGGAAAACTGGTTGAAGAAAGACAATGGGAAGAGTAGCAAGCCTTGAGAAAGAAAGAAGAAAGAATTCATCATGCCTAGTGTGGGGCCCATTAATAATTGGACTTAGGTTGGGTTTTCTAAAAACATGGGAAAAGAGTTTTGTAATGCAAGTTCCAATGTACTTTTCAATATTTTCAATCAGATGAATTTTGATTTGACTTATTTTGATGTGTCTCATAACATTGAAATTCTACACTTAAATGATTCAAATGAAATTAATAAACAATTGGAAAAGAAATTGAATCTATGGAACCAACTCTTAAAGTCATTAATTTAAGCAATGATGAGAATCCATGCTTAATTAAAATTGGCTTAACTCTAAATGAAAAAGAAAGAAAAGATCTTCAAGAATTCCTCATGGAATTTCAAGAGGTGTTTGCATGGTACTAAGAGGACATGCCTAGAATTGACCCAGAGATAGCTCAACATCACATTGATACTCATGATCACATGGTGCCCGTCAAGCAAAAATTGAGAAGAATGAGGGCCGAATGGCTCTTAAAAATCAAGGAGGAAGTCACTAAGCAATTAAAGGTAGGGTTCATTAAACCCGTACACCAAGTCGAATGGATAGCCAATGTTGTGCTCGTACCTAAGAAGGATGGGAAGATGAGGATGTGTGTGGATTTTAGGAACTTGAACAAGGCATGCCCTAAGGATGACTTTCATCTCCCTCACATTGATGTCATAGTGGATAACATGGCAAGAAGTGCCTTGATGTCTTTTATGGATGACTTTTCGGGGTACAACCAAATCAAGATGGCTCCCAAGGACGTGACCAAAACCACCTTCACTATTGAATGGGGAATCCACGGTTATACGGTGATGCCGTTTGGCCT
Organism: Quercus robur; assembly: GCF_932294415.1. Lineage (NCBI taxonomy): Eukaryota > Viridiplantae > Streptophyta > Magnoliopsida > Fagales > Fagaceae > Quercus > Quercus robur. The sequence goes on along the minus strand of NC_065536.1, from coordinate 31,254,769 downwards.
CAAGAATGCTGGGGCAACATATTAAAAAATGGCTACGGCCTTGCTACATGATATGATGCATAATGAGGTAGAGGTGTATGTCGATGATATGATAGTGAAATCCAAGGATAGGGGAAGCCACATCATAAACTTGAGGAAGTTCTTCGAGAGAATTAAAGAGTATAGGCTAGGATTGAACCCCCAAAAATGTACCTTTGGAGTAACCATTGGAAAATTGCTAGGCTTCCTAGTGAGTGATAGAGGGATAGAAGTTGACCCATCCAAGATTAAAGCTATTTTAGAGATGCCTCCACCCAAAAGTGAGAAAAAAATAAGGGGTTTCTTGGGTCGATTACATTACATTAGTCGATTCATTGCCAAGCCCACCTCTACTTGTGAGCCCATCTTTAAACTGCTAAGGAAGAATGAACCACATACATAGAACAATAAGTACCAAAAATCCTTTGAGCTTATCAAGGAATATCTCATCCACCCACCTATCCTAGTGTCTCCATAACATGGAAGACCCTTACTCCTATACCTCTCCATCATAGGGAATGCGGTTGGAAGTATGCTTACACAAGAAGACAATGACAAAAATGAGAGGACCATATACTATTTGAGCAAAAGGTTCCATGATTACGATACTAGGTACACTCCCATAGAAAAGTCATGCTTTGCACTTGTTTGGGCCATACAGAAATTGAGACATATCGTCTTACCTTTCCAAATATGGGTGGTAGCAAGAATAGACCTATTGAAGTATCTCTTTGAGAAACCCGCGTTGAGTAGAAGATTGTCAAGACGGTTGATCTTGTTAGCATAATTCGATTTGAAGTATGTGGCTAAGAAAACTATCAAAGGAAGTGTCGTGTCAAATTTTTGTGTCGAGAATCCTATAAAGGGGGAAGATGGTAAAGAAGACTTTCCAAATGAGAACATTTTGGATGTTGAGTTAGGAGCATGGAAGATGTACTTTGACGGAGCCATAAACCAATATAGGAATGGGATTGGAGTACTCTTGATCATTCCCGAGGGATCTCACATACCTTTAGCAATCGAGCTGAACTTTGAAGCGACTAATAACATGGCTGAATATAAGGCTTGTATTGCCGGAATGGAAGCTCTTCAAGAATTAGGGGTAAAGGAGGCCAAAGTCTTTGGGGATTCGAATTTGGTTATAGCCCAAGCGCAAAAGTTGTGGAAGGTGAAGGAGGAACATTTGAAACCTTATCAACAATACTTGGAGGACTTGACCAAGACCTTTGACAAGATTGAGTATACAATCATCCCTAGAGCTCAAAATCAATTTGCGGATGTTTTAGCTACTTTAGCCTCCATGGTAGAAATACTCGAGGGAGTATGAATATGACTCTTAGAGATTGAGCAAAGTTATGAGGAAATGTACAAGAGGAAAATCGAAGCTTCAGTAATGACCATAAAGGAAGAGGAAGTTTCGTGGTACTATGACATCATGAAGTTCTTGGAACTAGGGGCATATCTGAATGGTGCCAATAAGAGAAAACGTCATTCCATTAGGATGATGGCAACTCAGTATATCCTATGTGAGGGACAACTCTATAGAAGATCCTATGATGGCATACACCTTCATTGTTTAAAGAGGGAAGAAGCTGAGAGAGTAATGGAAGAAGTGCATCAAGGGATTTGTGGTCCTCATATGAATGGAAGAATGTTAGCCAAGAAGATCCTCAAGATAGAGTACTACTGGAATACGATGCAGACTGATTGTGTGGACTATACAAAAAGTTGCTATGATTGTCAAACACACGCTAACTTGAACCATATACCACCTAGTGAGTTGTATAGCATGACTTCTCCATGGCCATTATCGGTTTGGGGCATAGATGTGATTGGAAGGATAGCTCCCAAGGCTTCAAATGGGCATGAATACATTTTGGTGGAAATTAACTATTTCACCAAGTAGTTGGAGGCAGCCTCTTATTCCGTATTAAAGGTTAAGCGTGTGACTCGATTCTTAGAAACAACATCATATGTCAGTTTGGGGTACCCCAAGAGATCATTTTTTATAACAGTTCCCACTTTGAGGGGGAGGTTCGAAAGATCATGGAGTTGTACAACATTGAGCATCACAAGTCTTCACTGTATCGACCATAAGCTAATGGGGCCGTGGAAGCAGCCAATAAGAATATGGAGAACATCCTAGTCAAGATGGTAATGACAAACAAAGATTGGGCCTAGAAGCTTCCATTTGCCTTATGGGGTTATAGAACTTCTATCCATGCATCGACTGAGGCAACACCTTACTCCTTGGTTTATGGTAGCGAGACAGTGCTTCCTATTAAGGTGGAGATACAATCTTTGAGGGTATTGGTGGAAACCAAGGTCCTAGAAGAGGAATGGTTAAGAAGAGGTATGAACAATTGGTTTTGATAGATAAGAAGAAGGCTAGGGCACAATACTATGCACAAGGGTACCAAAAAAGGATTGCTAAGGGCATTTAACAAGAAAGTGAAACCAAGAAACTTTTAGAAAGGAGACTTGATCCTAAAGGTGCTTAAAGATGAGACCTTTGATCCAAGAGGGAAGATGAAGCCAAGGTCGTCTAAGCCTTTTATCATTAAGAAAATCATGCCTGGATGTACTACAAGAATCACAGATTTGAATGAGGAAGAGATGCTTCACCCAATTAACATAGATAGACTCCGAAAATACCACATTTAAAAGCCAATAAAAAAGAAAAACCTGCTAGGTTGAAAACCCGAAAGGGCGGCCTAGACAAAAATTAAGGCAAAAGAACCCCGTTAGATTGAAAACCCGCAAGGGCGGTCTAGGCAAAAATTAGGGGAAAAGACCGTGGGCATGGAAAAAATTCACAAAGGGACATCATAGGCAAAATTTACATGGTAAAGGAAAAAGAAAAGAAAAGAAAAAGAATAATGATGACAATAAACAAAGATAATAAAAGGAAATTCTCTTATTGCCCAAATTAAAGGATAATAAGATTGTTTTCATAGGAGATTTGGAACATTCCAATCCTTTATTAAATTCAAAAACAAAATATGAGAATCATAAAAATGTAGAAAAGTAAAACATAAGGCATATCAAGGTGGTCACTTAGTCCTCCTTAGTTTCTAGTTGTAAGCCTTCTCATCCTTCAGAATACACTTCATGTCATCCTCCAACCATTGCTTGTACCTTATAGTGGGATAGATGTATTTAGGAGGAATGATGTCTTTCATCATCCTACAACGTGGCTAAGCCTTACTGATCCTACCCAAGATCCTATTGGTGAACACTACGTTGTGGTAGGCCCCCTCATCATCAGGAGCTCCTTGACGCTTTCCAAACAGCCTTAAGATATGACAAGTGGAGTAGTGAGAGCAGCATCGAAGCCCAACTAAAGTCACACAGTGGTCCTTGCAGTAACTATGGACCATGCTTGAGATATGCCACCATTCCACGACCCATTGAATGTTGGTCTCCTTAAGGTGACCCATAAGCTCCATATATGCCTTAAAGCCCATGTCATTCCGATGAAGTTGGCGGTCCCTAAGGTGCCTAGGTAGGTAGATGCTGAGAGAAACGGAGGGAGGTTGAAGCAACCGAAGTCTCTCTTGTAGCCATATCTAGAAAAAAGAAGGAGAAGGAGAGAGAGGAGGGAATTTAAAAAATAAATAAATAAATAAATAAAGAAGAAGAAGAAGAAGAAGAAGAGCAAAAAAGAGAGAGAGCATGAGAAAATAAAATAAAATAATGATGAAAGACGATATAAGGTAGGTAGGTGCTAAGAGAAACGGAGGGAGATTGAAGTAACCGAAGTCTCTCTTGTAGCCATATCTAGAAAAAAGAAGGAGAAGGAGAGAGTGGAGGGAATTTAAAAAATAAATAAATAAATAAATAAAGAAGAAGAAGAATAAGAAGAAGAGCAAAAAAGAGATAGAGCATGAGAAAAATAAAATAAAATAATGGTGAAAGACGATATAAGGTGCCTAAATGGGTTGAAAACCAAAAGACAATCCATGCAAAATTAGAGGGATCTCACTAGGTTGAGAACCTAGGCAAAAATTAGGGATTATACCTGAAGGAGAAGAGGACTTTCCGCAAAGAAGTTTGCTTCCTTCCTATGAAAGGCATCCAAGCCAATGAAGGTCTTTGCCAAGATCAAGCCCATTGGATTACCTCTCTTTAGCTCATATGCTATCATGCACATCCAAAAGTCTACACAATACGAGTTTTGAACCAAGAAATACCTTGCAAAAGCACACAAGCAAAAGGCACGAAGAAAGTACAAGTGTGGTCTCTCACCCTCATGAAAGGTTGAATGGGAAAAATACTCAAAAACCAACTTAAGGTTGAGCTTCCCAAAGACACACCACCTATTTGCTATGGTGAAAAGGATACCTAACACGACTCACAGCAAGGAGGGAAGGTCCCTGCCTATGGTAGGGAAGATGAGATCATCAATCTTCGGTTCACCCATGATAGCAACAAATTCCTCAATAGTGAGGCATAGTTCTATTCCACTGAAGTGGAATACATGCCGAAAAGAAACCCAATAATTAGCAGCAGCATGAAGAAGAGTTTCATCCACCCTAATTTGATGATAGGAAAAAATGCAAGAAAGACCATAGAGAGTAATGGAATCCTTGAAATCGAGACTAAGCTTCCTAATCCAAGTAGAGACATCAAGAGGAGAGTTTTCTGCCATTGGGGGACCTTAAAATATTGTTCTCTGGGTTGGAAATACGTGGGTGAAGGTTTTGGACTCAAACGGCTACTTTTATACTTAAGTAAGTCCATTAGGGTTTTTTTGATTCGCGGCCCATGTACATAAGGTCAACCCTGTGTACGCAAAGTCAAATCTGCATACGCAGCCCATCTTCATGTATGCATAGCGCGTGGCAAAAACCCATGTTCCCCTGTTTTGAGCAGAGTTTTTCTCTCCAAGGCATTCTTAAGGGTTCCTGCAGCCTAAGGGATCATCCAAGACACATTCCAAGCACAAGATTGCAAGTATCAAAGAAGCAAAGTTGTATAGAAACATACAATTTATGACATATCTTGTAAATTAAGTGCTAAGCCCTAATCAAAAGTATAAATGTAAAAGATGTTCTAAATACAATCCTTTGTCTCAAACTTAATCCAAAATGTCTGCTAAAAGGAATAAAAACCATGAAAGCAAAAAAGAAAAAGAAAAAGTGTGTTATATGCCTATATGTGTCTTGAACTGCAGGTAATCAATGGTGCCGCCTCTTCCTTGATCAATAGCTAGGAGTTGCCTCCGAGTCCTCCTCCTTACCATCATCATCACCACCGTCTGAATGGGCTGCTCCTCCAGGACCATATAGCTCCCTCGAGTAGTTGGTCACCTCCAACTTGAGATTCCTGACCAGCCACACCAATTTCTTATGCTCTTGGATAGCGGGCTGCAGTTTAAAGAAAGAGGGTTAGTGATTGAAACAAACAGAGAAATTTGGCAAAAAAAAAAAAAAAAAGGAAGAAGAAAGGGAAGAAAGAACTCACTGCTCGAGTGTTGGGAAGGAAAGGATAACCTATGACCTTAGGATTACAGGGCACGACACACTCCTGAGCAAAGCCATCCATGCCATAAGCATATACCGTCCAAGGGATATGTGGAGGATCGATGGGCTCGCCGGCAGCAAGTCCCCCCTATTGCAATTTCCCATATTAGGAGTCATGACAAACAAAAAGGAAGGAAGAGGGGAAAAAGAGATTGAGCATGTACTTGAACAGTAAGAGAAGGCATAAGGCGATTGATGTTGAACTCATCATAGTCCAACCCCTTAAAAAGCCACTCAGCATAGGAAATGCTGCTACCCCACACGTTGTATTTAGCATCCGTCATGCAGTGTGGGGCAAGCATGAACTTAGGAGGGTCCATCAAAATCTATGGTTCATCCCTACCCACCAACTGGCATCGCACCAACTTCGCCAAATATAAAGCCCTCAAACCTGCACCCTCAAGGGGTCGGGTAATCTCCGAAGTAATGAAAGCGGCAGGCTCCAAGTTTCAAGAAGTGGGAAGGGGCTGGCCGGCCCATAGAGGCCAGTTAACCTATAATGACATAAGGTTAGAAAAAGAGTATTCTAAAGGAAATGCATGAAGAGGCATGAACAACTAGAACTCTTAAACTTACCTTATCTGAAGTTAACCTAGCAAGATGGGCCCTCACTTGAGGAAACTTCCTCAGAACTTGATCGGTGCCTGAGGTTATGAGACCAGACCTAACAACCCAATGCTGCAAAAAGAAGCACAAGCCACAGGTTAGACACGAGATGACAGTTTGCAAGATGACAGTTTACAAGGTGACAATTTGCAAGATGACAGTTTGCAAGGTGACAGTTTGTAAGACAATACAGTTTGCAAAGCTACAAGCTACGAGTGAAAATGCAAAGAATGAAAAGATAACTAACCTTAAGGAGCTTCCAAGGCCTTACAAACTGTCGTAAGGTGCCTCGTCTAAGAGTATCAAGACTGGAGTAAAGATAGGCAAGACATGCCTGTCCCCAGTTGGCCTTTTGTGCCTTTCCAACGTCCTAGAAGAGGGTCAACCACCTCAATGACACCGTTTGCCTACCATTGGCAAAGATATAAGCCTCCAACAAGTGGAGAAGGAAAGCCCTAGCCATACGGACACATTCCTCCCTAGTCCTCTATGGAAGAAACATGTAATCCGACACCAAATCAAAGTAGCAGATGGTCTCAGTGGAGTACTTCCTCCCTAACAAGTCAAGACCCAGCTAGATTCTTGACACACCGTCCAAACTGATGATGGACCCTTCGAAGCTAAGGCCAGTCATATGGTAAAAGTCATAGGGAGTCACTGTCATCTCCTACTTGGCAATATGAAAGGTGTGGGTAGCACTCGCAAACTTCTTTGAAAGAAGACCAATGATAGGCTCAAAGCCGGCCTCCCAGGTATAGCCCCTGGTTTTGGGGACAAGAAGGTTGAACCATTCCACCACCTTATTGGTGCTTCTCCTACCAGCATAAGGAGATGATGAATCCAAAAAAGAAGAAGGTGACATTAGATTCCTAATTCAAGTAAAATTTAGAAAATATGATGTTTTGATGTAAGAATGAAGATAAAAAGAAGGATATAATGATAATCAGATGCAAAAATGACAAAAAGGTGTTAGGATTGCATATGGAAGTGAAATAGTTGAAAAATAAGTAAAGATGGGCAGAGTAGGGCTTCTGCCAAGCATCTCATGTACGCAGGTTAAAGCCCACGTACGCAAACAAGACCTTGCGCACGCAGGTCCATTCCCATGTACGCAGAGCCTCAAGAACAGACCTGCGTACTCAAGAACAGAACTACATATGCATGAATGTCAGCTGCGTATGTAGGCCTGAGCCCACGCATGCAAGAACATAGACAGAAGTAGTTCTTCGACATTTTCAAAGAAGCATCATCCAAAATCAATCCTAGACATGTTCCTACCCCTCATAAGATGTCAGGTTTTCATCTAAACCCATCCCATAGCAAAACCCAAGCATTTGCATGGCCAAAGACATATCAAAACCGAAGATCAAAGAGAAACTTGAAAATGAGAAGAAAAAAAATGAGAAAACTTACAGATTTGCCCATGGGAATGTGATTCTCTGGCCAGTATGTCAATGGTGGAAGCCCCACCAGCCTTATTACTCCACTCTAATGGGTAAGATGGAAGGCATTAGAAGATAGGACATAGGAGGACTTCCTGGCTTTGGGTGTCATTGGAGAAGATGATGAGAGAATGAAAGAAAATGAGAGAGTTTGATAGGATGAGAAAGTCAGGAAGTGAGGAAAAGGAAGATGAGAGAAAGGTTTTTGTAGAGAAAAAAAAGATGAGGGAAATGGAGAGAATGAAGAAGAAAAAAAATGGTTGGTAACCGTTAGAGAAAATGAAAAGGTGAGAACACACCTAATGGCTAAACTATGACTACGAGTAGTTTTGGCCTCACCACTAAACTACGTGTAGTTCTACACGTAGTTTAGTCATGAACAATTTAAAAAAAAAAATTCTTTCTTTCAAAAAGGGAGGGACATCTCAAGATTACAACAATTAAGCACGAAATTATCAAAAGACTCTTCAGTGAGCGGTAAAGAAAGTAGAAGCCTCTTCCCCCGATCAAGCACATCAAAAACTGTCCCTAGTAGATCAAGCACATCGAGAACCATCTTCGGTGGTTCAAGAACATCAAAAACACCATCCCCATGAAGGAAGCAGAAGACTCTTCCCCAGCAGATCATGCATATCAAAAACACTATCTTCAATAAGGAAGCAAAATATTCTACCTAATATGGATCGAACCTATCAAGCATCACCCTCAACGAGAAAGTAGAAGACTCTTCCTTAATATTTCAAACATCTCAAGCAATATCCCCAGTGAAGGAAGCAAAAGATTCTTCCTCATGTAGGATTGAACCTATCAAACATTATCCCCATAGAGGAAGCAAAAGACTCTCCTTCAATAATTCAAGCATATCAAGTGTCATACCCATGGAAGAGGCAGAAGATTCTTCCCTAATGGACCCAAGCACATCAAAGCAAATCCCCAGAGAGGAAGCGAAAGATTCTTCCCCAAAGTATCCTTAGTAAGGAAGCATAAGATTCTTCCCCAGTGAGTCTCATACACCGAAAATCCCCTAGTGAGGGAGTAAAAGATTCTCCCTCAAAATCCTTGGTGAACCATGTAGGAAGTATAAGATTCTTCCCTAGTGGATCACACATTTACACTACTCCTCAGCGAGTCCATCCATACTACTCCTCAGTGAGTTTCTCATCCCTAAGCAAGTCGTGAGAGGCAGAAGATTCCTCCCCATGTACATCTACTCCTCAGTGGGCTTTCACCATCCCTAGTGGATCTAACAATCAAGGCTACTCGTGCACATATCCCCCAGGAATTGAACATGCAAGCACGGTAAAAAAAGGTAGAGATAATGATAGAGAAAGAGACCAAGGTCAACCCAAGGCAAGAGCCTCACCAGAAAAGGTAGAGAAAGAAGTGAAGAAGACAAGAGGAACAACTCACCCGAAGAAGTTTGAGGCAAGAGCCCCAGATGGTCACCACAGAGACTATATCCTTTTGCTGTTTATTAGGTTAGCTCGTAAGAGCACCCTTGTTTGTTTTCTTTTTTCTTTTTTAGTGACTCTAGGATAGTGAGTCACTTGCCATTTGCTTGCAAGTGGCAAAATAGGTTTTGGGATAATGAACCTGTCATTGCTCGTTTTTCGAGCAACAAAGGTGGGACTTCAGACATACAAATCCCACACAGCTCTTCGAAGTTGCATCCCGCCCCATGTATGCGTGATGTGTGTCGTGTGTATGGGTTGGGCTCGAGTCATATGTCGAAACAAAATGTTTTTCTCTTATTCTTTTGATTCTGTTAGCAAAGCTCATGAATCAAAAGAGGGGCATCTATAGATACCGCATTTTGTACCCCTTATGACTCAAGCCCCCGTTCTCCAATGATGCTCGAACTCTAAGTCCTAAGACCAGTTTAGATCCCAATTAGATATTAAATTGACTTAAGGAGTGTTAAAATGGAAAATATAACCTTTTAAATGAGCAAAAATCTATTTTTGAAAATAAAATGACCAAAGAGGCCTTTGTCTTGCGTACATGGGTCACGACCTATGTACACAAGCTAAATCATGCGTACGCAAGCACATTCCTGCGTACGCAACTAAGGTTTCAGAAGCATAAGAAATGCAAGTTTTCTACAATAATGGCTGAGCTTTGGAATGAATCCCACATCGTTTGGGAGTTATTCCAAACCCTATTTTTTCAACTATAAAAAGTCGTACATGATACATTTTCAAAATACACAGAAATCTCACAGGAAAAACACCCTAAGATTCACTAGAAAATAGTGAATCGAAAGGGAGTTTTTCACAAAACACACTCGAGTTAATTTTATTTTATTGGAACCTTTTCTAGCTCCAATCCTTCTAGTTTAACATTGCTAATCACTTTCTTATTGGTATATAAATAGATTTAACTAAGGGGAACGGTCAAAATCAAGCTTGGAAAGCTTTTGTGTAAGGTATCTAGTCTAAACTTTTCATTTTCCCTCTCTTTTAATTTCTGCTTTTAAATCCTCCTATTTGCTTTTTTTTTTTTTTTTTTGTTAAGATATGTTCTAATATGCCTTCCTAGATTAGGTTTAAGTTTTTATTTGCTTAAAATGTCTGTTAGGGTGTTAGAATTGTTTTTTTGAAGTTTTGCTCTATTTTTGCGTTTTTAGGGTTTTCTGGGCAAGGATATGCGCACACATGATCTAGCCTGTGCATGCAGGCTTGATTATGCTTACGCGGAACTGTTTTAGAGTGTGTGATGCCGTTGCCCAGAAACCCTAATTTTTTGTTTGTTTTGTTTCTACTTTCACATGTTTTTTTGTTTGGCATTTTTCCATATGTTTTAGGCCCAATAAGTTTATGTCCACTTTTTCACATACTTGTTTGTTATCACATGTTTAGATTAAGGTTTGTCTTAGGGTTTTTTAGTTTTAATACCATCCATTCACATGTTCATGCATGAATGCCATGGATGCTGTGTTGCTATAAGGTAAGTGAAAGGTAAGTCATTTATTGGAAATGTTCATGCATTTGTGATATAATCTTGTGCTGATGTTAGAGATGAATATGAATGTTTGGATCTTTCCTTATGCTTATGTTTCTGCCTTGAATATGCTTTGATGCCATGATAGATGTGTGCTAGGGTTTGTGATGAGATGCCATGATAGATGTATGCTAGGGTTTCTTTTGTGTGTTTAGCTCTCTTTTGCTTTGTGGATAGATAAGTATGCTTGTTTAGGGTTAAAGATGTCATGTTGTTTGTTAGATGCATGTTAGTGTGTGTGTGTGTGTGTGTGAGTTTAGAATGCAAGTATTTAAATAGTTTTTACTAGGGTTAAGACATAAGACACAAAGATGGGAGGCCAACCTTAGGGTTAGGCGATCTTCGGTGCCTAACACCTTCCCAAGAGCGTACCTAAACTTCGAACCCATATTTTGGTAGTAAGATCAAAAGGTCTTTTCTTGAAGGGACGCTATATATATGGTTCCTAAACCATTGCAAAAAATAGGTGGCGATTCCAAACCCCTTGTGTCCATAGGGAACGATCAAAATTAAGCTTGGAAAGCTTTTGTGTGAGGTATCTAGTCTAAACTTTTCTTTATCCCTCTCTTTTATTTTTTGCCTTTAAATCCTCATGTTTGCTTTGTTTTTTGTTTGTTAAGATATGTTCTAATATGCCTTCCTAGGTTAGGTTTAAGTTTTTGTATGCTTAAAATGCATGTTAGGGTGTTAGAATCGTTGTTTTGAAGTTCTACTTTGTTTCCACGTTTTTAGGGTTTTTTGGGCAAGGATCTATGTACGCATGATCTGGCCTGCGCAAGCAAGCTTGATTAAGCGTACATAGACCTGTTCTAGCATGCATGATGCTGTTGCCCAGAAACCCTAAATTTTGTTTTGTTTTGTTTTGTTTTATTTCTATCTTTACATGTTTGTTCTGTTTGGCCTTTTTTTCATATGTTTTAGGCCTTAAAAGTTCCTGTCCATATTTTCACATGCTTGTTTATTATCACAAGTTTAGATGAGGGTTTGTCTTATTGTTTCTTAGTTTTAATACCACCCATTCACATGTTCATGCATGAATGCTATGGGTGTTGTGTTGTTGCAAGGTAAGTGAAAGGTAAGTCATGCATTGGAGATGTTCATGCATTTGTGATATGATCTTATGTTGATGTTAGGGATGAATATGAATGCTTGGATGTTTCCTTATGCTTATATTTCTGCCTTGATTTGATTGTATATGTTGTTGCCTTGAATATGCTTTGATGCCATGATAGATGTATGCTAGGGTTTGTGATGAGATGCCATGATAGATGTATGCTAGGGTTTGTGATGAGATGCCATGATAGATGTATGGTTAGGGTTTGGGATGAATGATTCCATGTTGAATGCTTAAATGTATGCTAATGTGTGTGTGAGTTAGAATACAAGCATTGAACATGCTTTTAATATGATTAAGATATAAGACACAATGATGGGAGGCCAACCTTAAGGTTGGGCGATCTTGGGTGCCTAACACCTTCCCAAAAGCATACCTAAACTCCAAACCCATATCTCTGGTAGTAAGATCAAAATGTCCTTCCTCGAAGGATTGCTATATATATGGTTCCTAGACCATTACAAAAACTAGGTGGTGACTTCTCCCCTTGTGTCCACAAGTTTCTTACTTTTGATTATAGCTTCTATGCATTCCCCAATTGATATAAAGTTGGTGAAAAGTTGAGCTTGGGTGCCAATCATCCTCTCAAAGCATGGCAAATTGAGTGTGTCTACAAAAGTCTTTATCATCTCCCATTCAAGCATTGGAGGTTGGACTTGGGCCGCTTTGCCCTTTACCTTTGAGCATACTCCTTGAAAGTCTCCCTACCCTTCTTCTCCATTCTTTGAAGATCAAACTGATTGGGACTTCTCCTCTTGTGTCCACAGGCGGTATCCACAAGTTTCTTACTTTTGATCACAGCTTCTATGCATTCTTGTGTCCACAGGCGGTATCCACAAGTTTCTTACTTTTGATCACAGCTTCTATGCATTCCCTAATTGATATAAAGTTGGTGAAAAGTTGAGCTTGGGTGCCAATCATCCTCTCAAAGCATGGCAAATTGAGTGTGTCTACAAAAGTCTTTATCATCTCTCATTCAAGCATTGGAGGTTGGACTTGGGCCGCTTTGTCCCTTTACCTTTGAGCATACTCCTTGAAAGTCTCCCTACCCTTCTTCTCCATTCTTTGAAGATCAAACTGGTTTGGAGCCAACTCCTTGTTGTGGTGGTATTAATTTAGAAGTAATTCACTCATATACTTGGTCTATAAAAATTGCCCCTTGTACCATTTAACACATTGTGCAATGCATAGACTTCTAGTCTTTTCAACATCAAAGTCTAAGTATGATATGTGTAAATGGTACTCAAAGAAATTATTCATTTTTACCTTTTCTAATTGATCAATTCAACACCTTAAGAGCATTAGCATTGGTGGTGCCAAATTGCCAAATTGCTATTTTTAACAACCAATATAACAAAAATAAGGTTGTAATAGTGGTGCCATTGCTAAAATTTTTACCACTTAAGCTATAGTAAACTGCCATCTATGGCAATGCACTGTAGCTCAAAACTATAGCAAAATATCAATATTTTATTTCATCTTCTAATTAAATAATATTTTCTCTTTCCTTTTTATCTTTACTATTTCCTCCTCAGCTCTTCTCTTCTCTTCTCCCTTTATTTTTTTCTCTCTTCCTCCAACTCCTCGCTGACCCATCTCCCCATGCCCAGTCACCCAGCCGCTACCGACCCAAGCCCCAAGCTACCGTTGACCCAAGCCCTAAGCCACCGCCCTCACTGTTCTCATCAAACCTCGTTGACCCATCACACCTTTCGCTCCTTGCTGCTACCCTTGAGTCCATCTATCTTCTCTCTTTGCTATGATGATCGGGATTGAGATCGAAATTTGGGCATGTTGGTTGTGATTAGGTTTTTTGTGTGTGTTCATATGGGTTTGGTGGCTATGGTGGAGGTGGTTGTTGATTTTGGCAGTGAGCTTCTTAGATTTTGGTTGTGGTAATGGTGGATGATTTTGGCTTTGGTAGTGGGTTTCATGGATTTTGGCTATGGGATTCGTGGTTTGTGGTTGTGATGGTGGGTTGTCATGTCTGGTAGTGACAATGAGTTTTGTGGATTTTGATTGTGGCAGTGGATTGTGGTTGTAGTTGTGATGGTGAGTTGTCATGGCTGGTGGTGCTAGGTTGTTGTTTTGTTTTTTGTTTTTTTTTTTTTTTTGGTTTTGGTTTTTTGTTTTTTGTTTTTTTTTCCTACGTTATGTTATGGTTGCCACAGTGGTGGTTGTGGCAGATGGTGGAGGTCGCTATAGCTGGTTGTTATAGTTTTTGTGGTGTTTTTTATTATTATTTTAATGAATTGTTTGTATTATTATAATGAGATGAATGTAAAAATAGAATCATTGATATTGGGAGTATTGTAAAATGAGGTGATAAAATAGATAAAGTAGTTTTTTAATGTGCTAAAAGCTAAAAATTTTAACTACCAATGCTGATGCTCTAAAACCACCAAACACATTAGTCCAAATGATATCTCTCCTTGCTAAATGCATGGGGGCATGGGGACATGGGGGTAGGGGAACTATGGCTTGTTTGGAAGTTTAAAGAGGGATGAGAGTAGAGGGGAGTAGAGGGGAGGAGAGTAGTCGGGAGGAGAGTAGAGGGGAATGGTTCCCCTCCACCTTATTTGGATGTTTTTAAAATTAGTAAGGGGGAAGGGAGTAATTAGCCCTTCCCCTTGTTTGGATGTTTTAAAAAATTAGGATGGAGAGGAGAGGAAATGATTAAAATAGACAAATTTACCCCTATTTGAAAATGAACTTGCAACATTAGTCTATTATTAACTTAGAAAGGGTAAATTGGGAAATTTATCTAGTCAATAATTTATCTACTCTACTTTCCCTCCAAATCTCTCAAATTTGGGGGAATTAAAAATGAAGGGTTAGAGGTGGTTGAAATCCCTCCAAATCCCTCCAAACTCCTCCCCCTCCTTCCTTAAAAAACTTTCAAACAAGGTAATTGAATTACTCTCCTTCCCTCTACTCTACTGCCCCTCCTTTTTTAAACTTTCAAACAGGCCATTAGTTTGAGCCATAAAAGGGATTGGGATGGGATATATTTAGTTAGCATATATTTCTAAACCAATTTAAAAAAATTCAACGCATCATGTTTAACCTCTTAACTAACATTATTTTGTATACGGGTTCCATTTCTGCAAAAGTTTGTAGGATCATTTCATGATCCAATTATATTTGGCTTTGACTTAGAAATTAGGAATGTCCTATCCACTTTTGAGTACCATTGATTTGAGTTGGAATTAATTAAAATTTAGAATTCGAGCTCATAAATTCCTATACTCGCTAATAAAATCACTAATTTAAGCCAATTGAATCACTTAAGACACTAATTCCCAAATTGATCGTTACAATGACTAGAAATAGAATGTCTACAATATATAAAGACATTAGTAAATGGAATGTTTTTTTTTTTTTTTTTTTTGTAAGAGTTTCAACTCATGACGTCTGCTTATTATCAAACCAAGACATTAGTTGGTTTTTTGTGTAGGTGGAGATTAAATCCTAAATCTCTTATTCAACTATTAAAAACTTTACCAATTGAGATAACTGGAATTTACTAATAAATATAATCATCATTTGTGCCTTTACATTATTCTTCTTTACTTAATTATATGCTTACGAATTGTTTAGACATTTGCCCGTACGTTGTTGTTGTTGTTGTTTTTTTTTAATGAGGAGATGTGATTCGAATCTAGTTTTCCTTAGGAGACCGGACAGTGCCACTTTTGCAACACTTGCCCCTCTGTCACAAACTATGATATTATTGTGAAACACAAACACAATACCAAAAGTCGTTTATATGCTTTGAATATAGGCTTGTCAAATGTTGAGTGGTTTATTTATGGTGTGCTGAGCGATACCACAGAGTTGGGATTTAGTTGGGTTAAAAGAGATGCTAATAGTGTTGGTAATTCCCTCATTAAGTTTGGTTTTGCAAATACTCTTAAATCTTTTGTTTATTGTAATAATTTTTTCTTCCCTCCTTAATTGAAATCGTGCATTATGAATAATAATAATAATAATAATAATAATTAATAAATAAATAAATAAATAAATAAAATACTTATAAAGTTATAATTCAATACCAAGTTTTTTTTTTTTTTTAATGAGAATACTTATAATTCAATATAATTGATTGGTCTCTTTTACGAGAAGAATTAAAGTTTAAATTCTTCAAAAGTTTTGTAACTTAACACCTCTTGGTATTTCTAATAAAAAATCCAGATTAAAATCTCCCGCTCCTAACCATCAAATCATAAATGAAAAAAAAATCAAACTTTAAATTCTTCAAAGTTATGATATCTACAAATCTTTTATAGCTTGTTTAGATGGATAATAGAAGGGAGTAGAGTAGAGGGATGGAGAGTAAGTTGAATTACCTTATTTGGATGTTTTTAAGGGAAGAGGGGAAGAGATTTGGAAGGATTTGGAGGGATTCTAATTAGTTCTAACTCCTCAATTTTAATTCCCTCAAATTGGAGAGATTTGGAAGAAGAGAAGAGCATAAAAATACTTGACCAAATGACTTACCAAATTTACCATTCCCATATTAACAAAATTCAAACTACGAAAAGACTAATTATTCCCCTTATCCTTAATTTTAAAAGGACAAAATTTAGCTACAAAATTGGATGTAGCCTAAAGCTACAAACTGACTCAATAAAATAAATATTACTACATATTTTGAAAATCTAACCGTTGAATTGCATGTTTTTTACGCTGTTAATACACATGTCAAATTTTGTGTCAATATGATATTATTTACTATATAATCTATAAACTTATATTTTATATATAATTTTAAATTATAAAAACTTGCAATTTAAAAATTCATTGATGATATAACTATTGATTTTTAATTTTCTTGAAATTTTGCAAGCATGAAGGAAATTAAAAGAAGATATAATCCAATAGTGGATTTGTCAAAATTCACCTTCAATAAAAAGATATTAAATAAGTTTGTAACCTAAAATTACAACCAATCTTGTAACTAAACTTTGTCCATTTTAAAAACATCCTCTCATTACTCTCCCCAATCCTATTCCTGGGATAGCTTTCGCACTATCAACCCATAAAGGTTGAGAAGACCGAGGCAACAACCACACATGCTTATCCAAAAAAAAAAAAAAAAGGGCGTGCTTCCATATATTATTTGACTAACCTGAATCATAAAACTGAGCCCACGCTCAACATATGGTTATATTTTCAGATTTTACTGGGCTCTAAAATAAGAATTCAGACCAACTTGATGCAATAATGGGCCGAGAGTAACAAATGGGTAATCTGGGATATACACGCAAAAACGATACTATGGAAAATTACCAAAAAAAAAGTTTTTTTTTTGTTATTATTATTATTTTTTTAATAGCTCATTCAATTTAAATTCCGTCAATTCCTCTTGAAGAAGAAAATGAGAACTTAACAATAAAAAAAAAAATATAAAAAAACATAACGGGCATTGTAGAGATTAATTGGAGGAAATGATTTTATTTTTCAGGTTAAAAGGTGAATCGAGTAATACTGCTTCTTTTTCTTTTTCTTTTTATTTAATAACGCAGCAACTAACTATCTAATCATAATTGTCTGAGTTTTATTTATTTGTTTTTATTTTTGTGCCAAGTAATTCTCACAATCATTCAATTTTAGCCTTTGGATGCATATCCATACGGAAAGTCAATCAAGTGGATAATGAGGCACATGCATGTCGACATAAATGACAAAATTTCAAGACGAAACATGAGGCAAAGGGGTTAATCAAGCACACGTTTTTTGCAGTAACTTTTTTAGTGTTGATGTTCCAATTTTAGCACATTCAGTAGTAAACCTCTTGGAATTTAGCAACAACAGTTGCTGCCACACTAGAGTCCAGCCGCAATCAAAGAAGATAATGTTTTTCTTTTTCTTTTTTATAAACAAACATATACTCCCACAAGAAAAGGAAATGGGTTCTAAGTTCTGACATAAAAGCATACCACAACTTAACTTAAAAGTCATGATAAGTTTTAAAGGAGGGTGGGGCAAATTATACTATACACAACACTCTCTTAAGAGATGTGAAACAATTACCTATCTCTTTTTAAGAAATAAACACACACAAAAAAAGAGAGAGGAAAAGAGAAAAAAAGATAATGTTAAAGTTAAAGTGTTACCTCAGCAAAAGTCAAGCCTATAATTAGAAAAGAAATTAATTATGTTCTTCAATTGATTTTTTCTTATCCATTTTTCTCATTAGTCTTTTAGTTGACTTATGAGCCCTATTTGTTTTTTGAATTAGGATTTAGATTTATTTTCTTTCCTAGTTTGATAAGAATTCCTTCCTGATAATATGTGTTGGAAAACAGGTTTACATCATACAAATCCAATATAGAGGAAGACAAAATCATCTACTTTTATTATTCAGGATAACATGTCAACTTTCAATCTTAGAAAAACATTATATGAAGTACATACCTTGCTGCAATAAAATTCAAAAACAAAGTGATGATTTAATCTTGAAAACACCTCAGATCTTCGCCTCAATTCCACAAGAACTCTATAGTGTGGGCAGTAGCAGTTTTTCATTTTAAAATTAAATAACCATTTGTTTAATTGTTACTGACAAAATAATAAATCATTTAATAAATGGATTAGTTTATTGGACTTAAGTATGTAACTTAAGATGGGACTAAAGAATATATTAAAACTCTAGTCTGGGGTACTAGTCCTAACAGTAGGGTGGTGTTTTATTATAAAAAAAGGTGCAAGGGGATTATGATAGATATTAATCGTTTATATTATCATTTTATTATTATAATGAAACATTTGGGTTTTTCTTAGGAGTTACTCTTGCATTATTTTACTGTCCTTTAATTTTTTCATCTTGATTACGAGTTGACAAAGCATAGATCAGGGTAGGGTTATATGTAAGAAAATCTAGACTAGCGGAAGAAAACATACATACTTTTAGTCATCATTGCTCAAATGTTTTAGAGAGAACTGATTAATTAAGATAATGTATAGATAAAAAAATTTCTTCTAGCCTATGGCATTTTCCACAAATATAACGGGCTATATGGGCTAGATAAATGACCTTTTTAATTTAAGAGTTGTTCCTTAACTCCTTCCATCAAGGAGTTTAATTAATTGTAACTCTATGTTTGTTTACTAAATGTAGGGGTTACTCCAAGGTGTCTTCAAAGTATAATCACCAATTGAGAGTTACTGATAGAATGTTACACCATAAAGAGTTACTTTTTAAATAGAAAACTTAAGATGAAGATTTCATATATCACTTAAATGTGGGCCACATAAAATCTCCTAATGGAGATATAATCTTACATTCTCCTACTTGGCCCACATAGCATTTAAATAACTTGATAAGTGATATTAACTATAATGGGTGGACCAGGCCCAGAGGATTGGGCCGACCATATAAGTAAGGCTCGGTACAAGGCCCAGGGTCCATTGAGTGTGATGAGCCTGGGGTACAATAGAAGGGCTGTCTCGAGGTTCTTCACTTTGGACCTAACCATTAGTCGAGCACTGGGAGTGCCACCCCATCCCTCCCGAGGGGAATCTGGAATAATTATAAAAAGCTTATATTCGGTCCGAATGGGGTTGGTAACCAAGAGCTAAAGATTGTGAAAAGAATCCACTAACGAACCTTAACTGGCGTCTGGAACAAGTTCCAAGGGAATCCTCTAATTTAGTGAGGATCCCTTGGGATTCTGGGAGACGTGGGAATACGTGAGTGAGTGGGAATAAAAATGATAGTCACCCCACTCACTCAGGGATATAAAAGGGGAACTAGGCCATTGTTGGCAAGGATGGAAAATGGAGAGTAAGATGAGTGATTAAGGAAAAACTGGAAAAAAAGGGAAGAAGTAAGTAAATTTGTGAGAGATCAGTACTTGAGAGGGTACAACCAGGCCTAAGTTGGAGCCCCATAAATAAGATTGAGATTAAAGCCCACCAACAAATAAGTTGAGGATCCAAGTGCTTGCGCCTTCAAGCAGTGCTTGTCGCCCACAACTATAATATAGTCATTATATATATAATACCTATGTCATATAGTTGGGTGAGTTCCAGTTAGCTCAATTGGTAAAGTCTCTGATGATTGAATAAGAGATTTGAGGTTTAATCTTCGCCTACACTAAAAACCGATTGGTGTCTTGATCTGATAATAAAGAGCTATTATTAGAAGTGGATGCTATAAATTGAAACTCTCTTAACATGTCATATAGTTGTGAATGCTCCCACTCAAATAAAAAAATCCAAAACATGAATCATGGCGGTAATAACCTTAATTATAATGAGTGCTTCCTTTCATGTATTAGAATGTATTGTAATCCTTACATAAGTACTTTATTAGCCATTTGGGTCCTCCTTTATATATCCTCGTAGATATATCCTCTGCAAATAAATCTAACTTAATACATATACTTTATGTGCACAATATAAAAATAATACATTTTCTTCTCAAAAAATAAACAAATATGTGTCCAAAACATAGAATAATTAGAGAGAAACTAAACACCAAATGAACTAGCAAGTTTCAAATGTCCAAAAGACTTTTAGTTACGATATTAACTTATATTAGATCAATAATTTTAACTCAACGGACACTTTAAGTTTCTTAAAATTCTCCCTAATACTAAGTTACTTCATGTCGATATTCTTATTTCGGCTTTCACTATCATTATCCAGAGAATAGAAAATTACAACCAAGTTGTCTTTAAAAGAATCTTTAAATGTCTCATTATAAAATCAACAACCTTAAGACCTATCCATAATGCATGTGTTATAGTTAGAAAATTATCGAGTTAATAAGAAATTAACTTCAATGTGTCCACTTGAAAGTAGTTTTAAAATGATGAAAATCCTTGAATCCCACATAGAAAAAAAAAAAAAAGAAGAAAAAAGAAAAAAGAGAGAGAGAGAGAGAGATAATATATGGGTATATATTATATACTCATTGGCTAGACGTTGAATTGGACTTAGGCATGTGTGGACTGGGCAATATTTTTATTTTTTTATTTTTTGAGTCGATAAGTCTATATGCATCATTTTTTCTTGAATAATGTGTTTGTTTACTAACGTACATATTTAGACTCTCATTCATAAAAACAACTTTTATTAAGAATTTTTCTCCTAGAGAAAAATATTTTTGTGCATAAATCACTACAACAAAATATATTTTTAGTGACGAGTTTTAGTGAGGAAAATTTTTTCGTCACAAAAAGGTACCATGTAGTGACGAAATTTATATTTCATCACTATTTATAAAAAAATTAGTAATATTTAGCGACGAAAATTAGATTTCATTGCTATATGTTGTTTTGAACTAAAGGCACTAAATTAATTTCATCTATAGCGACGAATTATTTCGTTGCTAAAAGTCTAAGGTTTTTGTGACAAAAACTTTCGTCGCTGAATATGACAAATAGTGATGAAAATAAGTCGTCACTAAAAATAGGAACATAAAATCAAATGGGAGTATCAGCGACGAATCTAAATTTTCGTCGCTAAAGGTAGCCTATAGTGACGACATACAAGTCATCACTAAAAGTTAGCTACTAAAACACTTTAGGCTTTTTTTTTTTTTCCTCCCTCGCTTGATTCTCTCTTTCCCTCACTTTATCCCTCACAATCGCTTCACCCCAGCTTGCCGTTGTCGCCGATCGAGCTTGCCGTGTCGACGTCTCCCTTCATCGTTCGCAACGCTTCAGCTCGCTACCATTCGCGATGCTTCAACTCGCCGACCGTTCACAACGCTTCATCCTTCACACCATCGGACAACACTTCTAGCGACTCTTTAGTCCTTCGCACCCATCCGGAGACCCTTCGCCTTCGACCCACTAGCGACCCTTTGCCTCCCACCCCCAAATGGCGACCTTTCGCCTCCCACCACAATTGGCGACCCTTCGTGTAATGGGTTTTTTTTTTTTTTTTTTTGAGTTAATGTTTTTGTTAATTTTTGTTTAATGATTCTAGTTCCTTTGGGTATTTTTGTTTAATGATTCTAAATGCTTGATGTTAATTTTTTTGTTTAATGATTCTAGTTTCTTTGGGTATTTTTTTTGTTTTATACAATAATGGGTATATGTATTTTTGTTTAGTTTGGGTATTTGATATTTACTATGTAATGGTTGTGAAGAAAGTTTCTTAATGTTACAAAGATTTCATTTTTGTTATTGTTAATTGTTATTAGTGTTGGTCTTGTTGATTACATAGAGCAATTTGCAAGGAACTGAAATGATTAGAAAAGAAAAAAGGAATTAGTTGGTGTTGTTTCTCTAAAGAGTTGTTCAGTTGAATGGTTGATTTTTGAATCTAATTTTTCCATTATAGTACAAGTAGTGTTGTTTCTAGGTTGTGGCTTTTGTTTGCTAGTTTTCATGTGGGGTAGTGATTTTGAAGAATTAGATATTTGTGCTGACATTTGGTTGTTTACAAGCTTTTCATTCCCTTGTAAATATCTTTCTTCAATGGTGATTCTAATTATTGTCTGATTTGCTTAGTTAAATTTTCTTTAACTTTTGTACTTATAAATTTAACTTTTCTTTTGTAGACTAAATACACATTATTTGCAATAACTTTGGATTTTTCCTGAAAGTTGTAAACTTAGCTTGAGAGCAAAGTAAGTAAGTAAGTAAATTCTAGTTAAAAACTTATAAAATTCTATACTTGTGATGTTGGAAATTGGATTTGTGGTTATATGTTGTGTTGGAGCAAGCAGGTGGCTTGCATGATATTATAAGGTGATTTAAATATATATTGGGAGTGTTTTTCATTTATTGCGAATGTGAATGAGTATTGTTGATTAGATGTGAAAAATAGTATTTTCTTTGATTTAAATACTTGTAAAACTCTATACTTGTGATGTTGGAAATTGGATTTGTGGTGGTATGTTGTGTTGGAGCAAGCGGGTAGCTTGCATGGTGTTATAAGGTGGTTTAAATACATATTGGGAGTGTTTTTCATTTCTTGCAAATGTGAATGAGTATTGTTGATTAGATGTGATGAATATTATTTTATTTGATTTAAATACTTGTAAAACTCTATACTTGTGAGGTTGGAATTGGTTTTGTGGTGGGTTGTTGTGTTGGAGCAAGTGGATGGCTTGTATGGTGTTATAAGATTGTTTAAATACATATTGGGAGTGTTTTTCATTTCTTGCAAATGTGAATAAGTATTGTTGATTAGATGTGATGAATAATATTTTATTTGATTTTAATACTTGTAAAACTCTATACTTGTGATGTTGGAAATTGGTTTTGTGATGGTATATTGTGTTGGAGTAAGCGGGTGGCTTGCATGGTGTTATAAGGAGGGTTAAACTAATATTGGGAATGTTTTTCATTTCTTGCAAATGTTAATGAGTATTGTTGATTAGATGTGATGAATAGTATTTTATTTAATTTAAATACCTATAAAACTCTATACTTGTGATGTTAGAAATTGGTTTTGTGATGGTATGTTGTGTTGGAACAAGCGGGTGGCTTGCATGGTATTATAAGGTAGTTTAAACTAATATTGAAATAATGATCTTGGTTTTTTATTGTTCTTTGGGTAGCCCATGTAGTGATCCCATTGGAATGTGAGAATCTTGGGTATGTGATTGGTCTACTATTGCACTGTTGGGAATGTCACTAGTCTCAGGCTCTAACCTTCTAGGTTTGGACTTTGGACATCTTAGTCGTTTCACAAAGTCATCTTGTTTTACTTTGCCCTCACCTTGTGATGGCCAATTTTCACCCAGCATTGTTGGTTTCAAAAATGATGTCATCATGCCCTAAAGTCTTCTTTTTCTTTTTTTCCCCCTTATGACATATCAAAAGGTCTTCATTTTTCCTTTCATATGTCATAGTATCCAATTTTTATTTTGGTCAAAAGATATCTAAAAGGAGATTTTACTTATGTGTTAATGACACATCTTAGATCATACGTAGAATACTACAAAATCAGTTTTCCATGTGTTTTCTTCACGTATCTTCGGGTAAATACTACACATTCTTTCAATACTGTAACATGGCTTACAATGGTTTTTCTTTCATGCTTTTTTTAAAACTCATTTAATTGAAGTTATTAAGATAATTTGTTCTTGATTAAACTCTACTATTAAAAGTTGCAATTTTTAAAAACTAATCTATCTGAAACTCTATTTTTAAGACTTTCAAGAATGTGCATTGAAGTTACATTACTTATCAATAATAATAATATGTTTTTTTTTGTGTGGATAAATTTAGTATTATATGTTGTCATCTGTGATATAGATTTTCATGTGTTTCCTTCATGTAACATTTACCCGAAGAAACCAATCCCATTGGTTATGGTGTTATGGTATATGTTATGGTATATGTTAAGAGCAGCGAGATAGGGACCAAGAGGAATGAGCTAGGGATCAAGAGGCACGAGCTAAGCAAGAAGATGTCCAAAAGAATATTCTTAACTTTTTGAGGAGCAAAGGTTATAATGACGCTCTTACTTATGGGGGTGGTTCAACTTTAAGTTAATACACTTTTTGGTTAGTACTTTATTTTAGCAATTGACCCACACTACATGGTGTGACTACTTTTTTTGATGCATTATTTGAAACTAATTGTATTATATTACACTTGAAAATCTATATTTGCTTTCTGTAACTTATACATTAGGAGTTGTGATTTTAATTCATTGGTGTGGCTACTCTTAATGCATTGTTATAAATGTTTCTTATAACATAGTTAATATTTTTACTTTATGATTTTAATGTAGTATTGTTTTTATATTTGTGCAGATTTCTTATTGGTGGCTTTTAAGGGATTTACTTTTGGCATTACTTGAAGACATATGAGGACATCTTCCATTAGTTCTAATTATATTATGCTACATTTTTTGTATTGTTATAAAACATCTTGAGTTATTGTATGTGTTGCAAACAATTATTGTATGGAAGGAGTTTGATTTGGATACTTGTTTTATTTTTTACTTGTGGAATGTATGGATCTTTTTTTATAAATGTGTTGTTGAAATAAATGTTATTCAAATGTGAGGTTTTAATAATGTAATGACAGGCTACAGGTTAATATCAAAGTCATGAAAAAAAATAAAAACAGAAAATAAGTTTTAGTGAAGAATTTTTTCGTCACAAATATAACAACGAAAAATTGTTTTAGTGATGAAATATTTCATCACTAAATGTAGCAAAAATTTGTAAGAAATGGTTTTAGTGACGAAAATTTTTGTCGCTATATGTGCTTGGATTTTCTTAAAAATAGTTTTAGTGACAAACTTTTTCATCACTATATGTACTCAAACATAGTTTTAGTGACAAAATTATTCGTCACTAGATATAGTTTAATAAACTAAAGTGTCTTTAGTGACGAAAATATTATTTCGTCACTGAATAGTGTTTTTAGCAAGGAAAATATTTAGCAACGAAACATTTTCTTTGCTAAAAGTTTATATATATATATATATATATATATATACAAATCGGACTTTTAGTGACAAAATTTTTCGTCGCTAGGACTTTTAGCGACGGGGTTTTAGCAACGAAATGAGTTTCATCGCTAATTAATAGATTTCGTCGCTAAAGGTTCTTAGCAATGAAAAAATGGACTTTTAGTGACAAATTTTTTCGTCACTGAAAATATATTTTGTTGTAGTGAATATAGAGTCAAATAGAGATAAAGAGACATAGTTCAATTTGTATGTTTTTAGACTCTTGTAAATTAGATTGTTTAACCTAATTAATTAACCAAGAGAATACTTAGGTTTATTATTCAAATTTAGGTTAAAAAAAATAATAATCATATCATGTAAAACAGCGAAAAATGAAGAACACAATGATATGATCACCCAAGAAAAACAAACCGGTAAAAAACCTAGGGAGAATTTAACTTAGCTATCCTCAAGGTAAAACAGATCCATTATGAAAGAATTGAAGTTTGTACAATAAGATTTAGACCACTAACATCCTATTACTACCTCGAGTAGAAAATTTACTACCATGACCCCATGATAGCTCTGAGTCCACAGACTACTTCTTTCCTTGATCTGCAGCAACCACAAGTTCTTTTACTTGTGACTTTGAGCCTCCACTCAAAGGTTTTGGATCTTCTTTAAAGTTCTTTATGTAGCAATTGAAACCACCATCAAGTTCTTGATGCAAATCTTGATCTTGATAGCTCTATGTGTGTGTATGAAGGTAAACACCTCTCAGATCTCACAAAAGTTTCAACACACAACTCAACAAAGACCTTAGAGAGATTTTGGGTACAAAACCCTAGATCTACAAAAGAGGCACAAGATGCACTCTAATCTCTCTAAAAAAAACTCTGAAAACCCTCTCTAGGGTTAGCTTATGATGTCCTTTAAATATTGGAAAAAAACAGATTGTGATTTGGGCTTCAAACGGATAAGTTATGGCCTTTTACGTTTGCTAATTTTTACTAATCTACGAATTTTGATCGATCGAATCTAATTTTCAATCGATTGAGTTTTGCAGAAATTGAATAGTAATTTCTTACAATTACTCAATTCCAAACTTAATTTAAACCAAACTTTGAGCAAGTCTAAACCTAAACTAAATGTTTTGATCATGTTTTGCCAACATATACAAATTGAAGTTTTAATACATTAGTTCCTAAAGTCTTAGAACCTAACACAATTTGCTAAGCACAGATTTTACAATGCTTCTTCTCAAAGCTGTTGATCATTTTATCCTAGGAGACAAACATGTAATAGTCTCTAAGCACAAGTAATTGCGTGAGCTGCCAAATTTGCATAAAGGGAATTGTATCAAGCACAAGACTTGATCAATTTTGCATCATTCATTTTTCACGTATTTGGTCTCTAAGTTATTTAATTATTGTACATATTTCTTTTTATATATTGAATCTAATTGTGTTCTTGTTTATGATTAGATTTGTATGTTGTTCTTGTTTACATATTCACAAAAGTAAATTATTTTTGAAATATATCCAACAATAGCTTCATATCATATAGAATGTCTTACATGGCAAAACCAAATCACTACTTCCAAGTGGTATGCCATTCATATTTAGGCCTTAAAAAATACATATACTTCTATCGAACTTAAGGTACATATATTGATCAACAATGTGCTCAGAAAACCAAATGAGACAACGTTGGTGAACCTTTATATATCATTAGCCGGATACTTGTATACATAATTTTTGCAACGTAAAACTTTTATTGGGAGTCAAACCTTAATGGATCTTGTAAATTGAGATTAATAGATTTCATTGAACCTTTAATTTTATAGGAATAAATTTCCAAACTCTTACTCTTGAGCAATTAGATCACTCTCACACTTGTACTTAGTTTCTCATTTGGTATATTTTATTTCAATGAGATGAGTAGTTCATTCACATTGTAATTTAATAGATTTTTGGGTTGAAAGATTACCCGTTATTATGTGTTTAGAGTTTGATTGTTATGTGAGTTAATAAATTTATGTTGTTTAATGAAAATATAAACTATGAATTTTTTATATAACGTTATTTATTTATATTTAAATTGTGAAAAGATACATTGATATATACTGATTCCAAAATAAACTCAAAATATTGATTTAAATCATTGTATATTTATTCACGAAAAAAAAAAAAAAAATCATTTGTGTACGTGCTTATTCACGTGAACTTCGATAGAAATAGTTTCCCTTAAGCAACAATGGTTCCCGCTACACATGACATAGAGAGTGTTGGTGGAATTAGTCAAAGCCTCAAAGGAGTCTAGGTCCAAGTTAGCCTAACACTTTTTGTAGTAATTACTATTAAAAAAAAGAACGAGAAAAGGTAAAGAGACACGCCAGATCTTTTATACTATAAAATACATTTGTCCCGTATCTTTGCTTCACAAGGTTTGAGAAATCATGTTGGCACCAGATACAGTCTATTTGAACCTCTCGAATTTTCCCCCCCATCTTTTTAGGCAATGGCTCAATTGAATTTGGAGGGTCACATTTTGCACATTGTTTAGATGAGTAGGAGACATAAAGTTGCTCATTTGCCCATTATGCTAAGCTATGCGTCTAATCTTATGACTATATTTGTTCCTTACAACCAAAGAAATCAAATACAACCTAAAAAAATAGTGAAATGCTAGGGGACAAATGCAAATGGAGCACATCGTTAGTTGTTAATCGTTTTTATTTTTATTTTTACAATTAGATAGTTCCAAAAGGAAATGGGGATTTAAATGTCGTTAGGAACACCAAAAAGTATTATTTAATGGATGTCTTTAGGAAAATTGTTAATATACTATTTTAGAAAATTTTAACACAATTTTCATAAAAAATAAAAAATAAAAAGTTGTCAAAATAATTAATTATTTTTTTCCCATAAATTTTTTTTAAAAAAATATTTCCTAAATCAATACGCTTATGGCACCCTTGACAATTGTTAATCACTTTGGTAATGATTAGGACAATAGGACATGCCTTATTTACTTGCGAGTTGACCCATAATAAATTTTAGATTAAGATTATTTGTTTTAGATAATACTTTGGAGCAAAAAGTGGTGGGCACATTTTCTGGCGGTGTAGTTTAGCTTGTGAAGTGTGGAACCTCACTCTTATTTCGTTTGATGCATATGGAATGGTCTTCCCCAAATTTGCTTATTTTTTGTGGTACTTAATGTATATTCGTAAGTTTGGGTATGAGCTAATGGAGCTAGTTATCATGGTAGCGTGGTGTTTATGGTTCAGTAGGAACAAAGTGCGTTAGGGAAGGGCTAGACTACACGGATCAATATTAGTACAAAAGGCTAGGTAACTGTCAAATGAGTTTCAAACGGCTAACCTTAAGCTATCTCGGGCTACAAATGTAGATGACGCACGGTGGGTACCTCTTGTTTCCCCTTGGTACAAACTAAATGCTGATGGTGCTACGTTTGGAGCTGATCAATCATCTGGGGTTGGGGTGCGAATTCGAGACTCTGCAGGCCGTGTTACAGCGGCTCTAAGCAAGAAATTACATTGCCCACTGGGACTGTTGGAGAGTGAGGCAATGGCAATGGAGGATGGCTCAAAGATTGTATTTGACGCCTTGAATGGATCTAGTGAACCGCCAGTTACTAAAGCTGATGTAATTGATAGGATTTGACACAAGTTTAAGGATTTTCGACATATTTTAGTCATGCATATTAGAAGACAAGGCAATTGCCTTGTTCATATCTTGACTTAGCATGATAAGATTATTAGTGATTATATAACTTGGATAGCTGAAAATTTTACTTTTATTGAGTTCACTTTTACTCAAGATATAAAATTTTTATTTTCTTCTTAATAAAGTTACAATCTTCTTATTAAGAAAAAATTGATAAAAGAGAGATTACAACAACGATTTTTTTTTCCCCCATTATTTAATGGAGATTACATTGAAGATTTCAAGATTTTATTAGAATTGTAGTATTGATACTTAGTGAGCGTTTGGTTTGCACGTTTTACTGTGTTTCAGCGTTTGCATTTTGGGTATGGGACCCACGTTACAGTAAACGCAGTAAACGCGTCCCTTTTTTTTTTTTTTTTTTTGTTTTCTCACGTTTCAGGAGTAATCGGCTACTGTTCATCACTATTCAGCCGCAAATGTTGACTTTTCCACGGTGAACAGTGCATTTGTGCACTGTTCACGGACCTACAAATTCCACTTTTCAGCAACTTTTTCATTAAAAATGAGTTCTACGGCACTATTCACACATTTAAAAAATATTTTACTACAGTGTTTTCAATTCCAATAAAAATAAACTCAATTCAAACAGACCCTTAGACTAGGAGCTGCTTAAGAATTTTGTGCACGACACGGTTTCATGGGACTTAAAATATATATATATATATATATATATGTTGCATTTAAAAAGCAGCTTTTGATGTAACAGGACTAGTGTAATCCACGCCAAGTTCATCCGATTTCAGATTACAAGAGAATTTTGAATAGATTCTTACAAGCTAAATTAACAATATCATTGGACAGTTTCCTGGGAAAATGATAAAGAAAAAATGCAAAGCAGACGTAACATCAAGATGAAGATATGATTTGGTTCTAGGTTCTTGGTACGACGTCAACGAACTTTTTTATATAAGTCAATTGGCAATTTATTTGGCACAAGTATATTTTTTAGATACCTCTACCTTAAATCAAATCCAGATCTGCGATATTCTCAAAAAAAAAAAAAAAAAAAAAAAAAAAATCCAGATATGAGATAATACTAATTTATTTATGCCTTTTTTATGGTGGAATTACTAATATGGTCATTAAACTATTTGCTAGAATCCTAATTTCATTTCACAATGATTAATTATGTCACAATTTCTAATTTTTCAAAAATAGTTCAATGTTACATTTTCCTCACTTCCTTTTAGAAATGTAGTATTTTCTAATAAACTGTTTTGCAAACCGAATTATTTGACCCTTACTCGACTAAAAGAACTAAAATAAATTTTAGATCCTATAAGTTTGGAATTATTTTGATTTTGACTCCATTTCCATTTAAGTCAATCACTCATATAAAACCAAGCATTACTAAATAGACTTTGAAATCCATATGAAAATGGAATCAAAGGGATTAAAATAAAAATGCTGGTATGTAAATGGGCAAAATATAAACAATCTCAAACTTCAAGGAAAAAAAATAGATTTAGTCTAACATTTATTTTTCTTATAATTCAATAGTTACACCAGAGAAATGGGATTTGAATTCTAAATATTATGGGAAATTTACACAAATTCTCAGATTTATAAGATGCAAAAATATGAAAGAAAAATTGTAAGAAAGAAACAATCACACACAACACAATAAATTACTTGGTTCATCAATTTGTCTACATTTATGGAGTTGCAGTGATTTCACTATTTTAGAAAAATTTTACAAGATGCAGCAATGCAAATTTTTTTCTCTCAACAACACAGCAAACCTTAATCTAAAGAAACAATATTTTTATATCCCACACAATGGATCCACAATTGGGCTAAAAAGGGCCAAAAAAAATTTCAAGGGTAAGCCTATCGCCTAAGCCTCCACTCCATAGACTAAACCTCATAAAATCAACCATTTAAAATCGTAACGCTTCTAATTCAAGTCGGGTCATAATCTGAATTGAACACAAACTAGGCTTTACATAACCCAACAAATATCTCTATTAGAAACACCAAAATGTACTAATCAATTGAGTTACAAGGTTTTTTTGATAAATCAATAGTTATGACAACAAAGAGAGGATTTAAACTCCAAATGTCATAGACATACAAAGTATTCGTTTGTCATTGGATTATAAGCTAGTTTTTTTGCTTTTAGTTTTTATGCACAACTTTTTAAAATCTTTTTTTTTCAAAGTACAAGTATACTTTAACATACTTTTTGCAAAATATTTTTAACAAAAAGTTAAATAAATTGTTTTCAAACAAATATTAAGCAAAGCCAAGCAGTTGAGCAACAAGGCTTGGCCTTGCAATATACTTTTTTATTTTTTTAGGAACGGCCTTGCAATATACTTAGTTTCCATTTGGAAACAACCTAGCATTTTGCTGGAATTTTTTTGACAAAAGTGTACTAAAGTATATTTGTAACTTCAAAAATTTTGTAAAAAAAAAGATTTTAAAAAGTTATATATAAAAGTTAAAAAGTTAAAACTGATATCAATCTCACGGAAAAATTTGCTAAACATCATATTTTTGGAAAAATATTAGTAAAATAGTATGCGAATGAAACAATTTAGTAAGTTGGATTGTTTTTGGAACTCGAGTTTGTGAAACTCGAGTTCCAACCCAAAATCAAGTTTCCCAAACTTGATTTACTCTTGGATTCATCTAACGTGGATTAAAAAAAAAAAAAAAACATGGAACTTGAGTGTAGTAACCTCGAGTTCTATTTAAAAAAAAAAAAAAAAATTATTTGTAAGGAACTCGAGTTTCAAGCAAAGCAGGGAAAAAAAAATATCAGAGGTACTCGAGTTTCGTAAACTCAAGCACCTTTGTTTTTTTTTTTTTTTTAATTTGTTTTTAAATCCATGTCAGATTAATCCAAGAGTAAATTGAGTTTGTGAAACTCGATTTTGGGTTGGAACTTAAGGTTCACAAATTCAAGTTTTAAAAACAATCCTACTTGCTAATTACTTTCGATCGCATACTTTTTATCTAATATTTTTCTAAAAAGATGCTACTAATACGGGAAATAGGCGTAGTAACCATTGGATTGCATCACATGACCCAATAAAAAGTAAAGAAATGGGACCACAGGAGAGCCAATTTGGGCATGCATGTGCAGAACCTTTAGGAGAATCAGGGCAGGGCAGGGCAGGTCAGGGCAGGAGCAAAGGTGAGGCAAGCACCTGGCCATGTGAGGGGAGCATGGCAGAAGGACATGATTATCATTTATTGAACAATAGAAACATAGAAACATAGACTTTTGTTTGGGACAGTGATGGCTGGCCTTGACTAGCATATCTTAGCTTACCACATGGCCGACACTACCCCTACATTTTAACACACTTTGAGTGGCACAAAAAATAGATAGACTTCAAAACCTTTGCAAGAGGACAAACCAAACCCTCTCCTTTTGGTCCTTTCCTCTGCCTGACTTGTTTAAAATATGGTCCCCATGCAATCCCCATATTCCATCAAGAGATATTCCCTTTAAACTAATCAAACATCAACTACTGTTTAAATCTCTTGTCAAGGTTACATCCATTGCATCACACCTACTAATGTTTTTAAAGGATGAATGTTAGTAAAAAAAATCTTGTATTTTTGTTGTATTATCTTGTCTCATTTATAAGAAGAATTAAGATTTAAATTCCATGCCCTTAATTTCTTATAACAATTGAGTTATCAAAAAAAGAGAGGGTTTCTAGGTTGCTCAAATAATTTTTGTGACATAATTTTACTTAATGGCCTCCCTTTTTTCTTTGAGAAGATTGATTTTTTTTTTTTGGGGGCAAATTTTGACAATATTAGTTAATGGCCCCTTGTATATTTTAAATGAATTATATAAATACTCATTTAAAGAATTGATGCCTCATTTTTTTTTTTTTTCCTTTCAATAGTCAATTTTGTTGCCATATATAGCTCATTAACGTTAGGAGCATTAAAAATATGTTTCTAATAATATATAATTATATCTCATTAGTAAAAGGGTTTGGCCTATTTCTAGTATTTTTTTCTTAAAATTTTTTTTTTTTTCATTTTATTTTAATGAGAGACTGTCATATCATCCACTAATTAATAAAATGTGAGGATTAAAACTCATTACCACTTGCCATTGTATATTTAAAACAAAATGACATGTTTAGTTGAAAATATACTGAAGGTAAACCAAACCTGTAATAAATCTTTTTTTTTTTTTTTTTTCCAAAAACAAAATCTTCTTCATTTTGCATTTAGAGAGTTAATGATATAGTTTTTTTTTTTTTTTTTTTTTCATTAGAAGAAAAGATGCAATGATTTTATTGATTAAGAGTATGGGACACGTACTTTGTCATCCATAAACAAAAGGAAAGATTTTAATTTACTATTATTTTTATTATATTTCTCTTATTTTATAATGTATATGTTAAGTAATATAAAAGTGACATTTACAATTTAATTTAATTGAAATTAGTAAAATTTTTTTTTATAAAAAAAATTGATTTTTATAAATTTTTTGTTTTCTAAAACTATTAGTAACTCTAAGGTGTAATCTTTAATTTATTAAACATAAATCTTAATTTAGAATGTTTAAAAACAATTAATTGTGATTAATATAATTTAAAATATAATTACACATGAATTATTGAAAGAAAATAAATACCTTAAATTCTATAAGTCTGAGTTGATGAAATTTTCTTATGTGTGTGTGTGAGTGAGTGAGTGTGCACGCACAATATTTTACAAAAAACAAAATTATTGATATATTTAGGTTGGCCCTTAAAATAAAATTTATGGCTTTGACATTAGGAGTTGGGTTCAAGATGGCAAAATTTTCAAGCTAAATAACTTGACTCAACCTATGCCATTAATAGCTTATATGGGTGTGTGTGTTAATTTGATTTTGGACTTAGTTCTGATAAAATTGAAAATTATGATCAACTCGTAGAACTGACCCACCTGACCAATCCGACTACCCCAGTTGTTGGCAATGGGTCCTCACTTTCCAAAACTGATTCTAGCGGGTTGAGAGTGAGTCTCCTCCTTCATCCTTGTAGAATTTCCAATACTAGCTTGGACATGCAATTTATTGATATTTTACATTATCAATTGGCACAATCTTGAGAAATGCATTTTAGTCTCACTTTTGGAATCAAGGCACTAATCCTAGTGGAAGTAACATTGTACAAATTTTGGACGAGTCATTATTATGAAGACAGAAATTTGGATGAGCTTCACTTGCACCAAGGTCTCTTGTACGAAGTAAAGGAGCATGTAGCACAACAAACTACATATTATTAGTAGAAGGAAATGATCTGCATGTTTGCAGAAACCCTTAAGAACCATTCCTTTCAAAGAATGATTGGGGTTCAGCAGTAGTTCTTTGCTAACCTCATACCAAACAGGGAGAGAATAGAGGATGCCCTAAAAAGCAAAAGGATGTTGGATACCTCAACCTTGTCAAAGTTGGTGGAGTAATATAATAAGGCCTTGCAAAAAAGAAAGGGTGATTTCCAAATGATAGCCAAGAATATGCTAGCAAGCAGAAAGAATCCCTTCCATCTTCATTATCCAACCTATCCAAAACCAACCTAAGCTAACCCAAATAGTGCAAGCATCCACAAAAGTAATTGAAACCACCCCCAAAAAACCGCAATTTTCTAGTAGAAAGGAAGGAATCACAAAAGTCTCACTCATTACCCATGCTGGTATCTCAATTATACCCTGTCTTGGTTAAGAAGAATTTGATCACCCCTATAATACCTAAACAATATTATAGCATGTTCCTAAAGACCACGACCCTAAATTACCTTGTTATTTTCATTATGGATAAGTATGAGACTCTATGGATAATCGATGCCATTTGAGACATTGTATATAGGATCTAATTGACCAAGAGATTTCAGGTTTTTTTGGGACTCCTAATGTTAAAACCAATCCTTTACCTATGAAAGGAAATGTGAATGTAATCGACGATGAGGAAGATGGTTTGTATCTATTGCACATCTCACATAATTTGTGATGGCTTGATTGAGTTTTCTGACCTTTAGTTGTTGGAACTTGGAAAGCTATATTTACTCACAATTTGTCAATTACACACACTCACTATTTCATGATCCTTTAGCCACCATTTCATTAGTCTTAGGGTTCTCCACCAAAACACCCAAAATCTCACATTTGTTTGAGTTGCTGATTTACACATACAACTATTGTTAGGTTCTAAAGATTTAGGATTAAATGTTTAGAGTCTCAATTTGTATATGTTGGCAAATCGAAAACAAAAACATGTTTAGAATAGGTGTTAGACATTGCTCAAAGTGATTCATGTCAAGACTCAAGAATATACAAGTTACAGGAAAAATAATTGAAATTATGTGAAGCTCGACTGATCAAAAATCGCTGAAAAACGATATCTGCATATTTTTAAACAGGCTCAAGCCTGCGAAAACATTTAGGGTTTCAATCCAACACTCTTATGCATAAAAAGAAAACCCTAGCTACATTTTGATGACTCTTGGAAGACTTGTAAGTTACTCCTATAAGATCTGAGAGGTTCTGTACCTTCTAACTCTACAAGTGTTTACCAGAACAAGATCTACAATCAAGTCCTGGTGGAATCTAGTTGTTGTAAAGATCAACAAGCCGTGATCTGAAACCTTTGAGTGAGATCTCAAAGTCACAAGCGTGGGTGCTTGTGTGGTGCAAATTCAAGAGAGAAGGAGTCCGTGGATTCGGAATTTGCACGTGGTCGGTTCTGTAAGTTATTATTGGAGGTAGTAATAGATTTAGGGTTAAATCTTATTGTAAAAACTTCAATTCTTTTATAGTGAATTTGTTTTACCTTGAGGATAGCTAGGTCAAATCTTTTCTAGGTTTTTATCTTGAAACGGTTTGTTTCATTGGTTTTCTTGGGTGATCATATCACTGTGTTCTTTATTTTTCCGCTGCTATGCATGATATGATCTATCCTTGTTTAACCTAGATCTCATAATTAACTTAAGTAATCACTTGACTAATATATTAAGTTAAACAATCTAATTTAAGAGGTTTAAACAAACTAACAACTATGACAACCGATTTCAATCTACCGCTTATCTACATCCCTGTAAGGTACTAAAGGGGTGAGGTATAGATTTTTATCATAACTCATATTCCCCTCCTTAATCTTTTATTGCTTTGTACTATTTTTCCATTTTTTTAATGTTCTATTATTAATATGATGTATGGCGAAGGCTGATTTGAGTGATAACATGTTGTTTAAATTTACCTACGTTTTAATTTCATTTTTTGGAAACATCATGAATTTGGAAATCTACCTTGGAGTGCATACACCACAGAATGAACATGTATGCGTCTCCATCCTAGCAAACACTACTTTTGGGCAGAACAATGTTCTTCTTCTTCTCTCTCTCTTTTTTTTTTTTTTTTTAGAAATTGTTTGATCTAATAATTGAAACTATTTTTTTTAAACTATCATTAGGAGCGGACGTCATAGGTTGAAATTCTCTAAAAAAAAAATCTATTTTCAATTTTTTTTTCAAATATCTGTCTTAAATTTCATATTTATTTTTATATCTAAAAAGTCACTTTAATCTGAAAAACCGTTTTCAATCTCAATGATTGTTTTCAAACTTCAAAAATTATTTTCTAAGTGCAATGTGAGTGTATACTTTGTGAATATGCCATGCATGTTTGATGGGATATGTTAATAACAGATTTGAAAATTTTTTTGGAAAACATATTAGAGAATTATTTTGAAAAACAGATATGAGAATGGTTTTAGAAAACAAATCTAAGAATAGTTTTGATTTTAAAGATGATTTTTAGGTCTAAAAGAGATTTTTTTTTTTAGAAAACAATATTTAACCTAGTTAAATATTCTCACTCTAAACTATATTCTCACTTTCCAAATAAGGTAAAAATTTATATGTATATTCTCACTCTAAACTGTTGTAACCTAGTTTCTGAACTTAGATCTAGGGTTCTACATTAGTGAATTATCCATGTAATTCTACATTTTAATAGAATGTAACTAAGACCAAAGCCATGTGCCATTTTCTAGATTGTATATAGGAGCTTTACATTTTTCAATTATTCAATGCAATTCAGATGTTCAATTCAATTTTTGGCTTTCTTATTTTTTTTCCTCATAAATAAAATAAGTGGTGACTCTATTATAAAACCTTTGATCTAAGGGGAAATATATTTCATGTGGGCTATTCACTTTGAGGGACAATAATTACAATCTCACCCAGCCAAAGTTCACACTGCGGAAACTCTGTTAGAATGTTGCTCGAGTAGTTAAGCTTGGATCAATTCTTAGCCAGAGTTTAGCTGGGCAAGGTATCCAAATCTCACTCTAAAATGTTACTGAATGCTTATACTATATTTACTTAGTCATGTTAAACTCTTAAAAACTCCATGGAGTAAAATAGAGCCATAAATGTCATAACACTTGGATGAAAGGTGGCCTTTAACCTATGAATGTTGAGCCTTCTAGTTAGGGCACCTTGACACCAGTCTCCTTTAAGAGCTCCTGAGGTATTGTGACCTTTATGGCACTGCATATGAATAAAAAAAAAATAATAATTTAGGGAAATACACCCATGGCTTGAAAAACACTTCAAAAAATTGAAAGAAAAAAAAAAGTCACCTTTTGTTGGACTACAATGAGATCTTTTTTTTTAAGAGAGTTTTAACTTATGGTGTCCGCTCATGATAATAGTTCTTTATCATTAGACCACAATGAGATCTAGAATATGACCAAAAAAAAAAAAAATCCGATTCTTGTAGGCAATGTTGAAATTTCTATTGCATTCCACCATTGACCCTCTAGAAAGTAGAAACCCTTAAACATACCAAGATAATAAAAATATGAAATCTAAGGTCTGAAATTTGTTTCCAAAAAAATCTTATATATATATATATATATATATCATTCTTGATACATGTATGACAATATTGGGACATTCACCTCTGTTTCAAAAGCTAACAAGCCCAATTTTTAAAATCATATGAAAGATAATAAAAGAAATGTAACTGTCATCAAATGGATATTGTGGGGGTGCTTAACTTCTTTTTTACACATAATTAAACCCCCGAATCTAGCTCTTAGTTTGAAGACCTGATTATATTAAATAAAAATAAATCAATTAGATATAGGCTACCAATTATAGTTCAAAATCCCAATGGTTGGTGGCTTACTCAAAATTTCAAATTAAAATCTCTAATGCATACAAGGAGTATGTAAAGAACACCTTCAAGCACACACATCGTATTCATGTTGCTAGGTGAATAGGGTCAAACAATAGAAGTAAAATTTTCTCTCTCCCATAGGAGACTAAAGTTCAATGTCAACACCTACCATGATTAGCATTTTATGTGATATGATAGGACTCCCCCTTATAATCATGGGGAAGGTGCCCTCAACCAATGCACCCCTCCCTTAGAAATCATTGGGGGGGGGGGGGGGTGGATAATGTGATGTTAGGTACTTAGGTTCACTTCATGCCTGCGTAGAACCCCACCAACCACCATTGAGGACACACTATATAAACCCATCTCAACCAGAGACAACAATGTGCATTCTATTACCTCATTTATCATTTTTCTTAAACTCATTCTATAGTTTTCTTTACTAGCTTAATCAATGAAGTGCCTTTGATGAACCCCATTTGTTGGTCTCCGACCTAACAAACAAGTCATTCTCATCATGCATACTTCCTACCCTTAATCCTTATGACCAATTTGGATGGAAGGGGAGCCATTAAGTCGTTCAACTTCATTTTTCCCAATTCTCACCTACTCGATTGTTTGAAAAGCATGTTACTTAATCCTTTGAAAAAACAAAGAGTAGAAATTTAAAAAGTAAATTAAAATTACGATTTTAGACCCATTGAAAACTGGCGCAAACTACACTACAAAATAAGCTGCTTCTTCTTCTCTCTCCATTTATTTATTTATTTTTTCTGAATACAAATAAGCTTCTTTCTTACTTTAATTTTCTTGACAAGTCAAAAAATAACCCAAAATCTGTAAACTAATAATTTTAATGCTAGTAAAATTTATAATTTCTAGGCTGAAACCATGATAATGATATCATTAAACTACCCGGCTTTAAATGAAATACATGTGTACTGTCGTTAAATCACATGTACATGCAATGATTAAACTAGAGGCTGTACAATCAAAAAAACAAAAGAGAGAAGAAGATTGAAAGTCCTAATTTATAATCATAAGCCCTATAAAACAATTCCATGAGAGGGTTAAATTTGAGATTTGAACAAAGAAAGAAGGGGCAAAGATGTAATTGAGATTGGAGTGAGATCTGGGCTGTGTGGCCATGTCATTATCGCAAAGATTTGTGATTGCGATTTCAACCCATTCCCCACAGACTAAATTAAATCCCATTCCAAACACACCCTCCCCCTCTCTCTCTCTCTCTCTCTTGCCCTTTTTTTTTTTCTTTTTTTGTGTGTGATAATTTTCTCTCTCTAACTTAAATTTGGAAAAAAAAAAGAAAAGAAAAGAAAGGAGAACCCAGAAGTGGGACAAAATGTGAGTTTTTTTCCTTTCCACTATGATACATAAAGAAAACAACATGTGTACAATTCTATTAACTGACCAACCAAAATTACGTTATGGGTTTTGTTATTATTACCCATTTTGAAGCTTTTATTGATATCTTCTTATTAAAATAGATAAAGAACTTTTGGGGTCAGCCAGACCCAATTCTAGCTTCAAACCTATCAAAGATGTTCAATATGGCTATAGTTGTTCAATTTGGAAAAAAAAATCAGTCATCAGTGTCAATGGGTTTAGCTCAGGAAATGGAAAAGAAGAGAGAGAGAGAGAGAGCGAGAGAGAGAGGGAGAGGAGACAGGGCGTGGTGTGAAATACATTATTATAAAGAAGAGGCCAGAGAGACATAGAGGATGGACTTTTAGAGAGAGAGAGAGAGAGAGAGAGAGAGGACCAAGGAGACAAAAGCGTATCTTGGAAAATCCTAAAAATTCGATTCAGTGTTATATATATTTTTTCTTTGTTACTTTAAAAAGCATAGGACAAACAGTTGAAGAACTCCCTCACATGAAAATAAAATCAAAGTATTATACAAAAACAAAAACTCTTTTCCTACTATGTTCACTTCATTCATTGTATCTCTCTCTCTCTCTCCTCCTAGCCTAAGCTAGTTCTACAGGTAAACATTTTTTCTTACAACAATAACTACTACATCTCTGTCTCTTTTTAGAGTTGTTACTCTCTCTCTCTCTCTCTCTCTCTCTCATTCTGCTTCTGGGCTGTGTTTTTGCTTCGCTGTTTGCAGTGTGTGTGTCTGTGTTTTTATTTAAGGTTGGTCAATCTGTGGCATTTGGTTGATTATAATATAAGGAATAAAAGCAGTGAACGTGCTCTTCTTTGTCTGGTTGTTTCTAACTAAAACTTCACGCTTTTGATTCGAGTTGGAGAAGAAAACATTATTTGAGATTACACTCTGTACTTTTCTATTCTTTTTTTTTA
Source organism: Quercus robur (assembly GCF_932294415.1). Lineage (NCBI taxonomy): Eukaryota > Viridiplantae > Streptophyta > Magnoliopsida > Fagales > Fagaceae > Quercus > Quercus robur. The sequence continues at coordinate 31,214,466 of NC_065536.1, read as the reverse complement.
ATCATTCAAAGGCCTAAGACAGAGAGAAACAGACCTTTTGACACACACTGTGAGAGGGAGGTTGTTCTTTGGAAAATGAGCTTTTTTTATTTTTAAGTTTTTCCATCTTTTGAGAACCATGCTTGTCTCTCAGAATTGAGTATTCCGCTTTTCAAATTCTGGGTCTTTCTTATACCTCTTCTCTTTCTAGTCTCTACCGTATAAATTTTGCTTGGTTTTTTTGGCTGTGGCCTTGTGGGTGTACTTATGCTCTTTATGAAGCTTTGAATCACGCAAAACAATGCTGTAATGAAAAAATTATTTGTAGTTTACCAGTAGTAACCTTTTTCTTTTTCTTTCCTATATCAGAAAAAGGTGTGTCTGTAAAAATTGCCAGTACTTTATGAAAAGTTGGTATATATATGCGTATGCATGACTTGGGGGGTTTTTCTAGCTTAGATATGAAGTGGATATTAGAGAAACAAGAAGAAGAAGAAGAAAAAGCAAAAGAGTCGTCAGAGAGAGAATTGTGGTGATGGGTTCGAAGACACAGCAGAGTCAGACTCAACAGCACCACTCTGTGGCTGTGAGGTTGAACGAGCAAATGGGGAGCAAAAGAGGGTTCATTCAAGCCATCAGGGACTGGCTACTAACGTTGCTTCTGATTTGGATCATGGTGATGGTTTTCTTGAGCATGACAGTGTACAATCGCATAGATGCTGATAACAGAGTAAGGAGGAAGGATTTACTGGTAAGCATGTGTGATCAGAGAGCTAGGATGTTACAAGATCAGTTTAGTGTTAGTGTTAATCATGTGCACGCCCTTGCCATCCTCGTTTCCACTTTCCATTACTACAAGAACCCTTCAGCAATTGATCAGGTTTGCTCTTGAATTTTAATCTAAACTTGTTAAGGTTATGTATTTGTTGCCAGTTTATTGAGGAAAATTTTGGGATTTTTTTTTGACATTTCCTGGTGTCACTGAGTCATTGTTGCTATATAAATCAAAATATTAGCTAAATCTTAGTCAACTAAGTGTAGAAGATTAGTGGAGTTAATATTTCATTTTTTGAGGAGACCAAGACAGGAAAATAAATGGAATTTTGATTCACTCTGATTACTATCAAATGTAGTTGATTTTGTATGTTTAATTGCGAAAAATGCAGGAAACATTTGCGGAGTACACAGCTAGAACCGCTTTTGAGCGGCCATTACTGAGTGGTGTGGCCTATGCACAGAGAGTAATGGATTCAGACAGGGAAAATTTTGAGAGACAACATGGTTGGACAATAAAGACAATGGAGAGGGAGCCTTCCCCGGTGCGAGATGAGTACGCACCTGTGATATTCTCTCAGGAAAGCCTTTCTTACCTTGCATCACTTGACATGATGTCAGGAGAGGTATACTTCAGAAATTGTGATCTTCACTTTGCTTATCTTGTTTGGATTTCATGATATCGAGTAATATGGAAACTTGGTTCTTCATATGGCCTGCAATTTTTCCTTTGGATGATGTAGGAAGACCGAGAAAACATTTTGAGGGCGAGGGCTACTGGTAAAGCTGTTTTGACTAGTCCCTTCAGGCTTCTAGGATCTCATCATCTTGGTGTTGTGCTTACATTCCCTGTTTACAAATCCAAGCTCTCTGCGAGTGCAACAGTGCCAGAGCGCATTGAATCAACTGCAGGGTCAGTCCTCTGAGCTTGCCTTCCTGATTGGAATACTAAGTTAATTATTAATGGTTGGTTTAATGTTTTTCAGTATCTGTATATGACAGTTCATGAACAGATTGAATTTAGATTAGATATAAACGATAGACTAGAAGACCAATCTAAATTGGTTTTGGGAATAATAGGAACAAGAATTTGGCATTCTATTATTGCTGGAGCTTTAATGACACATTTACTAACTTTGAAGTTTATCTTTTTTCTCCATGTGCTTTGTGGAAATGAAATCACTTGAATGGTGGCAGTAATTTGACAAGATTTCATATTGGAGATATAACATTAGCTGCTGTTGGAAGACTTTCATTATTATTTTTTCAGTTTTCACTTTTCAAAAGTAGGGTGTTCTTTTCTTGTTTGTGGTTGTTTTTGTAGGTATTTTAGTCAAAATTAAGTCTTTATATGGTAATATTAACTATAAATTCCCTTGTAGAGTAGGTATGCCGTATATGAAGCCTTTAAAATGCTTACCAAGTTGTAAAATTAAAGTTCAAGTCACTTATCAATAAAATTTTAGTCAGCTTGTTTTCTCTTATCTAGCCTTATGAATCAGAGTGTTGTTAGGGTCTAGTAATGCAATAGCCCTTTTGTCGTAATCATGCTGTGAGAGTTGATATCAGAGCCTTAGCTTTACTTGCTAGGTCTAGTAGCCAAATGATGAAGCTGACAAGAACTGCTATGTTGACAACAATTAAGGGGTGTATACCATCTAGACTACAATTAAAGTTCAAAAGGTGGTGTTATGGACTTATGAATACCTATAAATAATAACTTCAAGTTGTGAGATCTTGCTTGTGATAAGCAAAAATGTAAATGAATACCTAGAAATAATAAATTCTTATTTTAATTTATTTATGGAATAGTGCATAAAGAAGATTGCACAGATTGGTTGAGTAATTTAGAAGACTATTTTGATTGCTAGGAGATCTGTGAAGAGGAAAAGGTAAGAATTGTATTAAATAAGCTAGACAGTAATTTGGGTGAATGTTGGGATGATTTACAAGAGTATAAAGTGCGTCAAGTTAAGGATGAAATATATTCTATTTTTGATAAAGAGTGAAATAAACATTGGCCTATTTCTTTTTCTTTTCCACCTATGATTATTATTATATATTGTGTTATTCATGTTATGATTATGACCTGTGAATTGATATAAATAAAATGATGGTGGTATTGAAAATTTTCATTATCCAACCACCAAGTCAAGATTATTGCCTATGAAACTGTTTCAGTAAGTTTCATATTCAAGCTCCAAGAGAAAACATTGATTTGGGGTTGACAATTTGAGGCCAAATTTCAAAGAAAATATTGATGATGCTGAACAAGATCAAGTCTTACCATTGCAAGTTGAAAATTACTGCATCAAAGAGTAAAAGATAAGGTTGTTGAGAACATTCATGAACAATTTGATATAGAAAAGAATCATGAGAAAATTATGGAAGATCTCATTAAAATCAAAATCAAAGGTGAGCCTATTACCCATGTGGCCATGTGCCCAAGTATCCGGTTGATTTTGTTAACAATTGTGCATCAATTGGCTTTATTGGAGTTGAGATTTTTTCAAGCTGGTTATTAACTATTGCTTGATTTATATCATAAAGCAATTAGGCATTGAAGATTGAACCTAAGAATTTTTGAGCCTTGGATTGATCCCAAGCTATAAAACAAAAATTCAAGTAAATCATCAATAAATTTCAGTTAGATTACTTTCTGTCAACTGGTGTTCCAGATTTTTAGCATTGTGGATTCAAGACGTCTTAGAGTTTAGTTGTACAATAACCCTTCCTCCGCTATCATTATGTGCCAATATATTACATTACGATTCTCGTATCTCAGTTGGTTTTTGCTTTTCCTTGTTTCTCCTATATTTATGAGTTTATCCAAATTTACCTTGTTAGCACCTACTGCCACCTACAATCATCCCCGCTGATGAAACTGTCTCCACTGCTGTTTTTACCCCAACCACAATTGCTGTTTTTAACTTTTAGCTTTTAAATACAGCTTTTAAAAATTTCATTTTTTCAAAATAAAATTGTACTTTAGCACATTTTCAACAAAAAAACAATCAACAAAAAACTAAATAAGCTGATGCCAAAAGCACACTTAGAGCCTGTTTGGCATCAACTTCAGCTTTTAGCTTTTAGTTTTTATGTAGAACTTTTTAAAACCTCTCTTTTTCCCACCTTTTTTCACTTTTTCAAATTTTTTCAAGGTACAAGAATACTTTAACACATTTTTAGCAAAAAGCTAAATAAGCTATTCCCAAATGGACACTAAGTGTTGTAAAGTCAGGATATTAGTTGGGTGTGATTTTATTCTGGTTAATTTCTTTTGCAGTTTGTTTCCCTTAAAGTATGTTCTGATGGTCTTATATTGGACAAGAGCTTAGAATTGTTGGCTTTCAGTTTTTCAACTTAATTTTGGACATGTTAATGTGGAAGTTTTGGCTAGATGCCTTTTTGTTAATGAAATTTTGATACAAAGCAGATATGTTGGTGGAGCCTTTGATGTTGAGTCCCTTGTGGAGAATTTACTTGGGCAACTTGCTGCGAATCAGGCGATATTAGTGAATGTGTATGATATCACCAACTCCTCTGATCCCCTAGCCATGTACGGTCACCAATGTCAAGATGTTGACATGTCTCATTTCCATGAGAGCAAGCTTGATTTTGGAGATCCTTTCAGGAAGCATCAAATGATATGTAGGTAAGTGCACCCAGTCATTGATCATTATTTTAGTAGGTAGATGAAGAGTTCCAGGATTTTTGACTCATATATGCTCATTTTGGATGTTGAGCAGATATCATGAGAAGGCACCTATGTCATGGGCAGCACTAACCACTGCATTCTTTACGTTTGTGATTGGTTTACTGGTGGGTTATATTTTATATACTGCAGCAAGTCACATTGCTAAAGTTGAGGATGATTTCCATGAAATGCAAGAACTGAAAGTTCGTGCAGAAGCTGCTGACGTTGCAAAATCTCAGGTATTGTTCCCAACATTTTTGTAAAGTAGACTTCAACTCAGTTTACAAGCTTCAACCTTTTAATATGAGCAATTCTTGTGATCTTGTTGCCAGTTTCTAGCTACTGTTTCTCATGAAATCAGAACACCCATGAATGGCATCCTCGGTATGTTCCAAGTCTTCTTATTTATTTATTTTTTTCATATGATGGTGTCATGTTTTATTTACTTGAACACTTCGTATTGAATGATGAATTGTTATTATGTGTATTTTGCAGGGATGCTGGCTCTGCTTCTAGATACAGAGTTAAGTTCAACGCAGAGAGATTATGCCCAAACTGCTCAAGCCTGTGGGAAGGCACTGATAGCATTAATTAATGAGGTGCTTGACCGGGCAAAAATTGAAGCTCGCAAGTTAGAGCTGGAGGCAGTCCCATTTGACCTCAGATCCATACTAGATGATGTTCTCTCTTTATTTTCTGAGAAGTCTAGAAACAAGGGCATTGAGGTACGTCTACTAGCAATACAGAGTATTAATTATCTTTTTGGTGGTTGGTGTGGTTGCTTGACCTTCTGTGAGGGAAAAAAATTCCTCCATTTCGCTTAATTTTTTTGCATTATTACATTTCACTCCTGTAGTTTTTGAATATGAAGTTCCATTTGTTTTGTTCTTCTCATGTTTAAACTGACTCTCTCTCTCTCTCTCTTACCTTGGTGGGGGTTTTGATACCAATGAATGGTGCTCATGATGCTTCTTCACATTTTACAATTCTTTCATCTTGGATATGTAACCAATTGGGGAAGTGAAGCTGGCAGCGTTTGTTTCTGATAAAGTTCCTGAAATTGTTATGGGGGATCCGGGGAGGTTCAGACAAATTATTACAAATCTTGTGGGAAACTCTGTTAAAGTAAGTGGATCATTCAAGATTTAATATACTATTATGACTAGTTGATTACTCATTGTTAATTTTACTTTGATTTATGATTTACTGTACTGGTGGTTTTATGGTTTTTGCCAGACCCAAATAAAACTTCAGCATAAACTTTGCATTATTTGATTTTTTTCCCACTACTGAATTCCTTCCCCCCCCCACCCCCCCCCCCCCCCCCCCCCCCCCTTCAAATCTACTTGATATTAATTATATTGAGCATGTGGCAGTTCACTGAACGAGGACATATATTTGTTGAAGTCCATCTAGCTGAACAAGAAAAAGCCACTGTAAATGCAGATGCTGATACTTGTTTGAATGGAGGATCGGATGGAGGTGTATTTAAAGCTGAAAATTGTTTGAATGGTGGATCGGATGGAGGTGTATTTAAAGCTGAAACTTGTTTGAATGGAGGATCAAGTGGAGGTGTATTTAAAACTGAAACTTGTTTGAATGGGGGATCAGATGGAGGTGTATTTTTATGTGGTGGACATCAGTTTAAAACCTTAAGTGGTTGTGAAGTTGCTGATGAGCGGAACTGTTGGGATACCTTTAAGCATCTAATTGCTGATGAAGAATTTCGTTCTGATGCTTCACATAATATGTTGAATACTAATGAAGCATCTGAAGACGTCACTTTGATGGTATCCGTAGAGGATACAGGGATTGGTATTCCCTTATCTGCTCAGGATCGAGTTTTCATGCCCTTTATGCAGGCAGATAGCTCAACCTCTAGAAATTATGGAGGAACTGGTATAGGCTTGAGCATTAGTAAGTGTCTGGTTGAGCTTATGGGTGGTCAGATAAGTTTCATAAGCCGACCTCAGGTTGGTAGCACATTTTCATTTACTGCCATTTTTGGGAGGTGTAAGAAAAATGCATACAATGATAAGAAAAAGGCTAATTCTGAAGATTTGCCTTCTGGTTTTAGAGGATTGAAAGCAATAGTAGTTGATGAGAAACCAGTTAGAGCTGCTGTAACCAAATACCATTTAAATAGACTTGGTATCCTGGTCAAAGTCGCTAGTAGCATCAAGATTGCTGTTGCTATGTGTGGAAAAAATGGTTCTCTGACATCTCGGTAAGTTCTTTTATTTTTTTCCTTTCTTGTCTTCTTCCTTGTTTTGAATGTAAAATGCATCTCAATCTTTAGGCAAAGCCATGTCAATGATATCTCAGGTTGACATTCATGGACTAAGAAAACTAGATTTTAGTAAAAGGATTCACTAAATTTCTGAGAGTGCATTTCAATAAATAACTTGATTGGACAGATTAGCAACCAAAAAAAAAAAAAATTGATTGAATCAAGGAATACTCAATTGTGTTCATATGACAACTCCTCAAGAAGTTTTTGAGTAAAACCGCACCCCTCAAATTAGAATTCTGTGACAAATCTGTTGAAATTATAAGATTCAGTTTGTTGAGTAAAGCTACATTATTTACTATGACAGAAACTTCCAGCCAGATTTAATTCTAGTTGAAAAGGATATATGGGTCTCTGGGGAGGAAGGTGGTCTAAATTTTCAGCTATTGGACCGGAAACAGAATGGGCATGTGTTTAGTTTGCCTAAGATGATTCTTCTTGCAACGAATATCAGTAATGCTGAATTTGATAAAGCAAAGGCGGCAGGATTTTCAGATACTGTCATCATGAAACCTTTGAGGGCAAGTATGGTTGCTGCATGTCTTCAGCAGGTGCTAGGGATAGGGAAGAAGAGGCAACAGGGGAAAGACATGCCTAATGGAACTCCTTTCCTGCAGAGCCTACTTTGTGGCAAGAAGATTTTAGTGGTTGATGACAATATGGTTAACCGCAGAGTTGCTGCAGGTGCACTAAAGAAGTTTGGAGCTGATGTAGACTGTGCTGAGAGTGGCAAAGCTGCACTGACGTTGCTTCAATTACCACATAAATTTGATGCCTGCTTCATGGATATTCAGATGCCAGAAATGGATGGGTATGTATTGAAATTCTTGAATGCAATCTATATATTTAGCTTTTTATTGTTGACTAATATATGTTCTATCCCTAAACTTTTAAAAGTAAAAAAATAAAATAAAATAATTGAAAGCATTGTGATGAGCATTTCAACTATCTTGAGTTAAACTGTTGCTACATATCCTAACTTTATTATTTGTTTGGTAGTTGTTTCATTAGCTTCAATTTGACTGATAATGATATTGGAGAAAAATACTGAGAGATAGAACAGAGAATGTAAGATCAGGATTGAAGAGGGTGTTGTTTATGGAGGAAGCTAGTTGGTGGCAAAAATCACGGGATTTGTGGTTAATGCATGTATTTTTCACCATTTGGAGACAGAAATATGTTTACTGAATCATAGCTTTAGTTGGTTCAATGTGTAACCAAATTTCTGCATGATAATGATATTTAAAACTTCTTTCTGAAAAACTGTTATAATTTTTAGCACCAAGCTCATTATTTACCCCAAGCTTGGTCATAAGACTTAAAAAAATTTCTCAACGAACATGTTAATTGACCAAAGTCTTAATTATTCAGTTCAGGCTGTGTGATGCTTATGCTTAGTTGGCTTTAACAACTCAATTTGTATTACGTTGTAGCATTTTTTTTCTATTATGTGATTAGTCTCTTACTAGATTAACTGATTAAATTCACCACATCCTTATAGTTTAAGCTTTTGGAAGAATCATTAATTTTTCATCGTAATTGTGATACCCCGATTTGATTGATTGTGTGATGTGTGTGGGTGTGTGATGAGTCCCACATCGGGTATTTACTGGATAAATCTGGGTTTTATTAACAACTACAAGGAACCTCAATAGTAACTAGTCCTTTTGAGGTATAGCGTAGATGTGGCTAGCACTTTTCCTTGGGTCGTTACAGTAATAGAGCAGGAGGTCCTGGGTTCTAGCGCTGTCTCTACCTTACCTCCCATTTAAAAAGGCAATTTAGGCTCACAAGTGAAGGGAGAGTGTTAGGTTAAATGATTAAATTCACAATTTACTAATAGTTTGTGAGAATCGGTAATTTTTCATCTCCAAATAAACATTTTGGGCTATTTGGTATTAAACCCCTTTCTAGATGATATCTGTTCATTCAAGGACTTGAAAGGTTTTAGGTGCCTAAAATTAAGAGTTCCTATATCTTTATCTTATGTATAAATAAAATATTATGGCATTGGAATGAAGGAAAATGTGGAAGGATATAAGTCTTCTTGAAGTACAATTCTGGTACACTGACCTCAACAAAGCTGTATATTTGTCCTATAATTGCAGGTTTGAGGCAACCCGTCGGATACGCCTAATGGAGAACAAAGCAAATGAGCAAATGAATGGTGGAGCCACAGATGAAGGAGCTAATCGAAAGAGAGAGTGGCATGTGCCAATATTAGCCATGACAGCCGATGTGATTCATGCCACATATGAGGAGTGCTTGAAATGTGGGATGGATGGATATGTCTCGAAGCCCTTTGAGGAAGAGAATCTTTACCAGGCAGTTGCCAAGTTCTTCAAAGCCAAACCCATGTCAGCCTCATAACAAGATCTTCCACTCATGTAAACCGGGCAAACCTAAAGTGGCAACACTTGAATGGGCTGAAAAGTACCAGCAATTTTAATACTGCTGGTGCACTTCTCCCTCAGATGAAAGGCAACAGTTGGCGTCCTTGAATTTGAAGATTCTTATCCAACATTGTTTACAGGTTCAGCCAATCAATTCTAACCAACTTCAGTTTAACATGATTAGAATTCGAGTACATACTGCTATAAAATTCTTCGTCCCCAGTTGAATGTATAGAGCCTTAGACGGGGAAGGAGCCAAATTGTGTAAATCATATATATATTTTTGTATGCTTTCCCTGGAACTTTCTTTTGAGAAAGTGTCTCAATATCTTGATTCGTATAAACTGTCTGTTGTACAAGACTTTGGTCGATGAACATTTTGTATGCTGAGAATGAAATTTTTTCTTATTATTGAACCTAGATCTTAATATGATGTTTTGTTTGAAAACTCCATATATTATTTATTTTTGACAAGGGAGGGAATAAGATGTTTTGGGAGTAAATATGTAGGGAAGTTGTAAGGAATGAGTGTTCCCTTGTATACAACTCATTTCCTCTCACCTAAACTTTCATATAAGAGAATAGTATTTTCACTCTCTTTTTTAAAACTTTCCAATAAGAAAATAAAAAGAATATTCTAAAATAATTCTTTTCATCCCATTCATTTTCATCTTCAAAACGGAGTGTAAAGGAAAAACTGGTCAAACTTGTTCTGAAAAGGGAACTTGGAGATAACAATAATACTCCATCAGTAGCAAAAGGTTAGGGTATATAGACATAAAAAAAACTAATATTCTTAACTAGACTTTGCTTTATATTAATTATTAGGGTGCCCCAGTTTTTATTCTTTAATAATGGTAATATTCCACGAATTAGTGATTTGGTATTTATCTACATTCAGCCTTTCTTCTATGTTCTGAATCCTGACTAATGAGTTCGAGTTGACTCTCTATGGTCCCAGAGCCATTCGCTTGAGTACACTTTAGAATTCTAGAGTCTGTCCCAATAAAGAGAGAGATTTATAAAGTGTTCAATTAATTCTTCAGTCAATAACTTCCACTTGGGGCCAAATCTTTTTTATTTTTATCTTTTTAAGTTATTCCATCAAGATGTTTAGGTCAAAATTCTAATCGATTGGACTTTTTAGTGTTTTTTTTTTTTTTGAGAAGCCAGACCAAAGGTCTGCGAATTTATTCCAAATGACTTTTTAGTGTTTATTACACATATTTTGTTACACACTTTTACACGCGAAAATTGTGCTGAAATTATAACTGGAAAACATGATTTTGAAGTTGGAAATCGTGATTTAAAGTCACAATTTTGGAGCAATTTTTATGTGTAAAGATGTGTACAACAAGGTGTATCAAACAAGTGTTTTTTTCTTTATCATTAAGCCCCAAACTCTACTGCTATTTCTTCCATGACTCTAGTGTCATTAGTGCTTTTATAATCAAGACATGTTTAGCGATGTTTAGATTTAGACATAAATTTTACAATTTCTTATATGCTCCGACAAGAGCCATATATATCCACATTGCGGAAAGAATGTTACAACACAAAACAACAAAATTTAAAAATGACTAAATATAAATTTAGATCAATGCAAAGAATTACCCTAGCAAAATAAGCCACAAATGTTTTTTTCTTTATCATTAAGCCCCAAACTCTACTGCTATTTCTTCCATGACTCTAGTGTCATTAGTGCTTTTATAATCAAGACATGTTTAGCGATGTTTAGATTTAGACATAAATTTTACAATTTCTTATATGCTCCGACAAGAGCCATATATATCCACATTGCCGAAAGAATGTTACAACACAAAACAACAAAATTTAAAAATGACTAAATATAAATTTAGATCAATGCAAAGAATTACCCTAGCAAAATAAGCCACAAATGGTTTTTTGGGGTTTCATTTCTCTTTTTTTATTTTTTATTTTTATTGTTTTTATTTTTTTTTTATTTTTTTTTTAATTTTTTAAGGGATGAGTGGTTCTGTGAAAATTAAAGAGAACAATGGAGAGTTAAAAGAAGAAGTGGAAGCGTAAATAAGGAGAAAAGAGATAAGGAGAAAATACACATGGTTCGGCTACCTACCACACCACTAAATGCTAAAAGATTAATATCTTGATTTACATGGCTTGATAATACATTACAAGAGACCCATGTTTATAACGAGATTATATATAATAGTAAAAAAAAAAAAAATTGAACGGCATTGCATTTTAATTTTCTCAATTCCATGATTCTCTCTAGCAATCAATCCCATTAATTTTCTCTTATAAATCAATCCCTTGATTGTCTTCATTAACATGGAAACTGAAATATACTTTCCAACAAGTTTTGTATTTCTTATTTATTTTCTCAGGTAAACTATATATTTCGTCCCCAACCTTTATTCTATATTTCAATTAGGTTCATAAATTCTTAAATGTGTCAATTTAGTTCATAAAATATTGGTAATGTGTCAAAATGATCCATATTGTTAAATGATGGATAGAAAATGCTGACGTAACTAACGGCTCAAATCAAATATTATTTTAAGGGAAATGCTGACAATGCACCATGTGAACTGCCAACTCATCTAATATTTGACCGGCTACCCGGTTAAGTGAGTCTTAACTCTCAAGTCCTTGTCCCAGTCGTCACCTCTGCTGTCCTCTTCTCTCGCCGCATCTCTCACTTCGCTAGCAATGAAACAAGTTTCTCCTACAATGTTCTTTTCTAGACCATTGAGAAACTCAGTCCCAATTAATCTGCACAATTAAATAAATCTGATTAGTAATTTTTTTTCTTTTTCTCAATACCCAAACAACGAAACAATCTAGCATTCCATGACCATAATCATTAATTTTGCTTCAACAGTGTAAACAACTCATTTCCCAGATCCCAAAAATCATAATCAACTCAACTAAGAAAATTTTCATAACAAATTCACCTAAAAACTGATCCAACAAAGAATTACGACTTTTTAAACGTCGATTCTACACAAAACATACCCACATATCTGAATTGGAACAACTGGAATGTCGCTACAACCCCAAGGCAGACCCAATATGCATAGCAATTCATGGGTGTGAGATCATACACATTAAGATAAACTGGTATTGTTCCCTTCTTCTCCTTCTTTGGTTGAAACACCAATATCCACAACATTCTTCAACGGCCCACCACGCCCCAAATATGCTATTTTCATATAATTTTCGAGGGGCAAATTGGAAGAGATAATCGAAAATTCTTAGGTATATTTCTTCTTAATTAGTTTTTCACTCGGAAGAAGAATCTTGTAATTCTGACTTGGTCTCAGGAAAAAAAAAAAAACATTCTGACTTCGGGTCTTCATTTTTCTTGGTTTTGGAAGCCGAAAGTGTCATTTGCAAACATCAACTCTACCTGCATGCCGTTTGAGAGAAGAGGATAGCACCAGTGATGGAATTTTTTTTCCAAATAACATTAGATATCAAAAAATTTAGTTAGTTGTCACGATGCAAAACAATGTTAGAAACCAGTGGCGACTCCAGAAATTTTATCCAGGGTGTTCCTATTTCACTTTGAAAAAATTTCGGGTCATTTCGGTCTATTTCAAGACGTTTCGGTAAATACCGGTCGAAATTCAAAATTTGGCCGGCATGAAGTTTGTGCTAAAAAAAAAAAATCTTAACACCAAAACAAATTTGCATTTTGTACACCAAAAAACCTCAAAAGGAAAAAAAAAAAAAATGAAAAGAAAAGAAATGAACAAAGGTACCTATACAATAAACTATAAGTTCATTTGACATATTAATAAAATTATTAATTGTTGTTGTTTAGTTGTTTCATTAATTTGTTTGTCTTTTATAAACTATAATTTGTTGTATTGTTATTTCATTAATTATTAAATTATAATTGTTGTTTAGCCTAACATAATTTAATTTGTTTGTCTTTTATAATGTATTGATTAATTAAATTATTAATTATTGTTTATTAGTTGTTTTTCTCAATTAATTATTGGTTAATTAAATTATTGTTTATTAGTTGCACTAGCACACATCTATGTGCACATTACACTAAGGGTTCGTTTGGATACAACTGAAAACTGAAAACTGAAACTGAAAATTGAAAAACACTATAGCAAAATAATTTTTAAATGTGTGAATAGTATCATGTGACTCATTTTTAATGAAAAAGTTGCTGAAAAGTGTAGTTTGTGGGACTCATGAACAGTGCACGAGAGCATTGTTCACAAAAGAAAAGTCAAAAAGTTACGGCTGGGAAAAAAAAAAAAAAAAAATCTGAAACGCAAACATGCGTCTGGGAAGCGCATTGCACATTACACATCCCATGAGCTGATGTGCACATCACATTGCTTTAATTATTATTTACTTGGCCCCATGTGTTCATCCACCCCCACCCCCACCCCCACCCCACTCCACTCAACGAACAAGCCAGTCAAGCCTCAAAAAAATTTCCCCAATCACAAGAGCCAACTACCAATTAGAAAATTTCACAATCACAATACACATTACACTAAAAAGACAATTAATAATTTAAGGGTCATGCTAACGAGTGCTCTTAATAATCTATTTTAGGAAAATTTTGACATCATTTTTATAGGAAATGAAAAAAACTATCAAAATATTAATTATTTTTTTTCTTTTCCCATAAAAATTTACTTTAACGGAATTCTTAACGAGTGCCTAACACTCATTAGCTTTTTCTTAATATCTCACCAACACAAATACACACACCAACACTAACAGCAACACCCACCAACACCAACTGATAAGATATTAAGATAAAGTCAAATTCAAAAAGTTAAAAAATCAGCCCAATATTAATAAAGATAAAGTTAAAGTTTAGCAATTCAGTGGCCCAATCACAGAATCAGATAAAGACAAAGTATTAAAATTAGTATTAAAGAATAAAGAGAGAGAGAGAGAGGGTCATAATTTTCATTTCAGACTTAGTGATTCAGATAGAGAGAGAGTGAGAGAGTTAGAGAGGGAGGGAGCACTTGCACTGGAGCAGCCGAGCACGAGGGGCGAGCGACGATGAGCGACGAGCAACGAGGATGATCTGGACTGGACTGATCTCCGATGACGAGCGAGCTGCGAGCGATGTGACCGATCCGATCTCCGTGACTCCAGCTGTTGGCAGTTGGCTTGAGTCTGAGGTGTTGCTTTGAGGGGGACTGAGGTGTTGCTTGCTCTGTCTTCACTCTTTAGGTTTGCTTTAGGCCTTTAGGGATTTCTGATTTAGAATATTAGAAGTGAGTTCTGATTTGATTTGCTCTGCAGCTCTGTATTGGGGTTTGGTTTTTTTTTTTTTTTTTTTTGAGAATCCGTGGGTTTGCCTCTGTAATCTGTTGGGCTTGCCTCTGTCACCATTTTTTTTTTTTGGGCTTTCTTCTTTTTTTTTTTGCTTGAAAGTAGAACAATTAATTATTTTATTATTTTATTTTTTTATAATATGAGGGTATTCCTAATACAAAGCAAGTATAAAAAAATTTACAATTTTTTATTTTATTTTATTTTATTTTTTCAGGTTTTCTTTCAAGTTAGGGTGTTCCTGGAAACACCCTGACTTGCACGTGGCGTCGCCACTGTTGGAAACTAGCATCTCGAGTGTCTAAAACTCGAGTTATAAGATAAAAATTGAGTTTTTAAGTCTCGATTTGTAAATGGTGGTCACTCATATGGATAAAAATCCAGGTGGAACTCGAGTTTTAAAGACTCGAGTTTCACCATTTTCAGACCCAGCTTTCTTCATCTCTAATCTTCGTCGTTGGATCGTTCTTCATTCTGGGTTTCTTCATCTTCCTGGGTTTCTTCATCTGCTGGGATCTTCATCTTCGTCAGATCTTTTTTCCTTCTTCTTCTTCGTTCTTCGACAACAGATCTGAAAACTAGATCGTGCCTCTTCAAATCGTCTCTTCGTTCTTCCTCTTCAGACCAAATCGTACCTCTTCAAATCGTCTCTTCGTTCTTCCTCTTTAGATCAAATCGTGCCTCTTCAGCCTCTTCAAATCGTTCTTCCCTTTGTTCTTCTTCAAATTTGATGTTCTTCAAGTACAAAATTGAGTCTTTAAGACTCGAGATCTATGTGACATCATACTGCCAACTCACCAAGTGGGAATTGAGTCTTTAACCCTTGAGTTTTAGATTGAAATCGAGTCTGTAAAACTCGAGATGCTAGTTTGCAACTTTCTTTCAAACACATCTTAACTTACAATATACTTCCTCCTCACTGTGCTAGTCTGCACATTCCCTCACCAGTGATGACTGGGAGAGGGACTTAGTTAGGTAGTTGGTCAAATATGAATAATGCTAGAGATACAAACTATTTTACAAAAACTTTTACAAACTATTTTACAAATTTTTTTTACAAACTGTTGATGTGGTGAGTGATTATTGGTAAATGAAAAAGCGATATTAATGGTGGACTTAGATGAAAACCAATAAGAGGTTGGCCACATCAACATTTTTGTAAAAATATTGTAAAATAGTTTGTGACTATAGTATTACCTGTCAAATATTATATGTGATAAGGGTAAAAATATAGTCTAACGGGCCTCCTTTAAATGGGCTCGACGGATCCATGTTTGCGGGCCGATAGAAGGCAAGCCCAACTTGTGCAAAGGCCCATACAGTAGAAACCCCAGATGGAAATACTTGCGACACACATTTAATCACTATAGAATCCCCAGGTAGATGGAATCCTATCGTGAGGAGGATTTCGGAAGATACACACGTAAATAAAGATCTTCTCTACGAGGAAAGCGTCTTGATCGTCACGTTTGGGATTATTCAAAAGGATTCCTATAAGGAAAAGACTTCTACGCCAAGAAAGAGAGGCCAACCTTCTATTACTATAAAAACCCCAATACCCTCACGAATCAAGGTACGCATAATTTTCCCTTCTCTAACACTCTAGAGTTGTGAGAATAGTTCTAACTTGACATTCAGAGGGTGTTTGGCCAGCACCACACCAGTGCTCTCTGTTAAGTCTTCTCTCTTTTCTTTGTAGGTATCGTTACAAGCGTGCAAGGATCGTGTAGCTCACTGGTGATATTTACGGCATCATCAATATGAGTTAGGATTTTATTTGCAAAGTTAACAGTCCATGTGGCATCCTAGATAGCATAAAAATAATATTTTATTTGAGCCATTAGCCACATCAATAATTTCCATTCATCACATAATGACAGCTACCATTTTGACACATTATCAAAAGGATAGGGACTAAATTGACACATTCAAAAGCTTAGGGACCAAATTGACATATAGTGAATAGGTTAAAGACCAAATAGGCCGTTCATCCTATTTCCTTTCTTTTTTTCTACGTGTGTCTTGGAGTGGTAAATGGACTACAAATTAGGATTGCCAAATGCCAGTAAGTGATGCAGGTTAGGCAAAATCAGACTCCAATCACCGCCAATGCGAAAGAATGCTAAACCTATTTCTCCATTCAGTAAAGCCGAAAGAGATGAATTGGGTCTGTGTTTTTTCATATAAAACCTGTTGGTCGTAGACATGCAACTTGTTATCAGTCAACGAGTTAAATCCTTAAGTGTAGATTCAATTCAAATCGAAATAGTCATAATCTTGAGTGTGCTTTTATTTAGTAGACTACCTTTTTATTTTTATTTTTTTTTGAATAAAGGCAATAGAGAAATTTCTACTATATCCCTATTTCGAGCTTCTATGGCTACAGCATGCGTAGCTGTATTGCACATTTTTGGGAACATATTGCAAATCAACTTGGAAAAACCTTGACTCATCTCTAGCATCCTAAATCAGATGACTAATGTTGGAAGAATAGGTAATAGGTAAGTAAAAAAATAACACCAATGGTAGGTTCAAATGAGAACCAACAATAACTTGCTACTTAGATTTAATTGTGAAATTATTATGAAACTATTTTGATAGTAGCACAACTCATGTTGGAATTACTATGATTGGCTGATTGCCAGGGGTGGCATTATGTTCAAGCTAGGGTTTCAAACGAACCCCCTGTCCTGTCAAAATTATATATATATATATATATATAATTTAAAAAAAAATTGACCCCCTATAATAAAAATTTGAACACCTTGATCCAAAATTTTATTTAAACCCAACTGAAATATATTTGAATATGATTATCTTAATGCTTCTTTCACAATATTTTCACAATAAAGGTCATGTAGCAAGTTGCAACTGTTTTTTATTTGGACCTACAATTGACATTATTTTTTTACCTACCTTTAACAACTTGCCAACTGGATTTTGTTGTAAAAATTTTGTAACAGTATTATGTTAGTAGCACTACTCTTAAAATATTTAATTTTATAAAAAATTAAAAAAAATGTTTCAAATTTTTGCTCATTTTTTTTTTTGTTTTATTATTATTATTATTATTATTATTATTAAAAAAACCCTCTCTCCAAGACTCTAGTGGCTTACTTTGCTGTTAGACAATGAAATTAAACTATTTTTCCTTGCACTTTTCTTCTTCATAAGCAAAAAATTACACCACTGTTACAAGCAACAGATCTCTATCTACATATGTGATTCTTTCCTCATTTTCCTTATCTCTCTTTCTCTCTTCTATGTTTTCTTAGTTTTTCTCTTTGTTTGATCAAGTAGTTTGATAAATGCTTTATAGATTTCCAAGTCAAAGAAGTCTTTTAGGAGCTTGCTAAAATTCTAAGAGATTGACCACGTGTAAGATTAAAAAGCCATACACTTCAAAAGCAAAAGCTTATATTGGTCACTATTTTTTTCTTAGTTTCACATTTACTCCTAGTCCTACTTCTAGGTGTGTTACTATTCTTCTTTATCATATATTTTTATTTAATTGATATTACATATAAATATAATAAGTATCTATTAATTTGACAAAAATGTATGATTAATTATTTAATTATATTTATTATACATTCAATAGTTGTTGTCTTACCAATCTTTAAATTATTAATAACTTTTTTAAACTATTGTACAATATAGTTGTATTATACACTAAATTGTATTTAGAATACTATTTTATATTATTTGTGAGTACACAACTCGCACCAATCGGTTTTTGTCCGCTTTGGGGAGCCAGTCCCTCACGGTTTTGTCCTCGGTCCCGAGTGTGGTCTTTTGGGATTTTCACATTCTTTGAGAACCCTCCCACTCATGGTTTATAAGTTTCTGGAGCAACCATGAGTGGGAGGGTTCTCCAACCGATGTGGGACTAAGGGTGTCAAGCCTCAAAGAAGGTGAAAATCCCAAAAGACCACACTTGGGGCCGAGGACAAAACCGTGAGGGACTGGCTCCCCAAAGCGGACAAAAACCGATTGGTGCGAGTTGTGTACTCACATTATTGTATATAATATGGAAGTTGTATATACAGAAAAAAAAATTATATATCATTTTAGTTTTTACTTACTTTCATGACAAATCTCTAACTCTGCCATTACTAACCGTCTTAGAAAAAAATCTTGAAGCCGCCACTGTTGATTGCAATGTCAAGAACACCTAACGAGTAGTATACCCTCAACAATTGAGTTAACCATTGATCCTTGTTGGCCACACCATGGTCTAGCCTTTCTCACACTAATTCATGGCCAACTTGTTGATTACTGAAGGCGAATTTTGACCACTCATAACCCAAGGCTTTCAAAGCATCAATCATTCAAAAGTCATGCATGTGGCATTCCGCCCTCGCGTTGTTCGGGGAGACCCAACCCATACCCGTCCTATGGCCAACCCTACTTATTTCTCCTTTGATAATCAATATTTTATTAAAATCACCAATACACATCACGATTGCCATATTACATTGCCTATGAAGTATAAAACAATCTAAGCAGACCCCATGATTAAGCTGATAAGCTCTATATTCTCTTGCTTATCCATGAATCTATATGATAGAAAAATGTAACTCCCCATAACGATGTCCACTTCCGATATCCACATCAATGCTAACACACTCCCTTTGTCTTCTTTTCTCACCGTTAGAGCAAATGACATTTCCAAACGGATTTATTTCTCAACCTCTTTTGTCCCTTTTCTATGTGTCTTTTTTCTAACACAAGAAGTTATTCAAATAATTTGTTGGGAGGTGCACGGCACCTTGACGTCTAGCCCATATAGGACTTGTGTTTAAGCATTGAAGGAATCCTATTTCCATTGGAAATAGGTGCATGTGTTGCACAAGAAGTCAAAGACTCCTATTCCTAATTATAATGGGAGTGTCAGGTGGCTTGAATGCTTTTATATAAAGCTTGTGCATGTGCTTTCACATATAGAGAAAAAAGAGAGATTCAGAGAGACTAAAAAGTGAAACACAGATTTGAAGCCGACTAAAGGAAAAATATTAGTGCTTTGTGCAGCATTAAGCGAAAAAAGAAAATGTGAATTTTCTTTTGCTCAAGACATACAAGGAAGATAAATTAGGGTTTTCTCTAGGACGATTATTTGGATGCTACAATCATAGGGAATTGAAGTATTCAGATGAGAAGATCTTGCTACTGGGTTTTGTGGTGACATTGTATTTGTTTCTAGATGTATTATTGTATTTTCTCAATTTATTGTGAACTCAGGTTTTGGGTATAACCTGAGTGTTGTAATCTCTATTTTATTATAGTGGATTGATCGGATTTGCCCTGTGGTTTTTCCCTCTACACTGAAGGGTTTTCTACGTAATTTCTTGGTGTTCTTGTTGGTTGATTCTTTTATTGCATCCGTATATTTCTATTTTCTTTATTGCTTGGGTTATATTTAATTTAATTCACACATAGACGGGGATTTATCCCAACATAATTTTGATTAGTAAAATTTAATTTTCAGATTAATAGAGTAATCTGCCTCCAATGTTACCATGTTAGCCTCACCCATACCTGAGTAATTAAGGTTCTAGTGACAAGTATTGAGCTTTTGGATTGTTTAGAAATGGCTTATGTATGTTTAATTGGTATTAAGGTGTTAATGATGTTAATGTTCACAAATCCAAATCCCAACAGCTTCATTCATGGGTCCGGTTAAAGGGTGCCCTTAGGCTTCGTTTAGGAGTTCATAAGGGAATGAAATGGAATGGAAATGAATAATCATAAAGGAAAGGAAATGAATGTATTTAAGTAAGGGAAATGAATGGAAAAGAAATGAATGAAATGTATTTAAGTAACCTTGTTTGGATATTTAAAATAAACGAATGAAAATGAATGAAATGTAAATAATTTTGTTTGGAAGTAACATAAAGGGAAATGAATGAAATCATTTTATGATAATATTACTATTATACCCTTATTTCAAAATAAAGGGTTGAATATAAAGGGATATTTTAGGAGTTTTAGTAAAAAATTCATTAAATTTAGTGTCATTCCCTCCAATTCCTCCCAATTTTGGGGAAAATGAAAATTTGAGATTTTAAGGGTATAGAGATGAATGAGTGTTCCCTCTTACCCATTTCATTCCCTCTTACCCATTCCATTCCCTCTATTAAGGCTTTGTTTGGGAGTTTATAAGGAAATGGAATGGAATGATCATAAGGGAATGGAAAAGAATGGAATGTATTTAAATAAGGGAAAGGAATGGAAAAGAATGGAATGAAATGAAATGAAATTAAGTAACCTTGATTGGATGTTTTAAAATAAAGGAATTGAAAGGAATGAAAATGAATGAAATGTAAGTAATTTTGTTTGGGAGCAACATGGAGGGAATGAAATGGAATCATTTTATGACAATATTACTATTAGAGCATCAGCATTCAGAAATGTTATTTCATCCCATTTTACCATTCTAAAAAGCTACTTTATCAATTATATCATACCATTTTACAACACACCCAACATCCAAAAATTCTATTTTTTTCCCATTTTATTTAAATATTCTATTTTATTCTTTTTTTACTATTTCTCTCTCTCTCTCTCTCTCTCTCTCTCTCTCTCTCTCTCTCTCTCTCTCTCTCTCTCTCTCTCTCTCTTCCTTTTCGTTTCTCTCCCTCAACCTCTGGCACAAGAACAAAAAAAAAAAAAAAAAAAAAAAAAAACTAGCAAGGTCTCTCTCGGTCTAAAACATCACCACCACCGTAACCCCCACGGCAAAACCACACCATAAACCTCATAGCAAAACCACCACATCAGCCACTTGTTGATCTAAACAAACCCAATTAGCACCCAAAGCACGCCATGGAGAGATTGGCTCCATCGCGAAGGCTTTGCATGCCACTGAGAGATTGGCTCGTGTCGCTCCAAGCACCGGCGATCTGCACGGACCCAACGGCGGCGACGGACCGAAATCCATGTCTGGTTTTTGGACCTTGCATCGGAGACTCGACATCGGAGATTTCCACACAGACGCTACGCTCACCGTCCCAGTTGTCTTGGCTGAGTTTGTATCTGAGAAAGTGTGATAGAAAAAGTGTGAGCTTCGATCTGGCGTGAGCTCTGATCTGGTACATGATGCTCAACGCTATGTAGTATATGAGAAAGTGTGATAGAGAAGAGGGAGAAAGAGAGGAAAGGGAGTGAGAGACAGAGAAAGACAGAGAGAGATGAGAGAGAAAAGTATGAATAAAATATTAATATTATTTTTGGCATAGTGCTACAGTGCCATCTTACATGTAAGATGGCACTGTAGCTTTGCACTTTCCCACTTTTAGCCTTCCAGCTGCTGAGCATATTTTGGGCCTAAATGCCAAATGCTACTTACATTTGACATTTCTAAGGCCAGCTAGGGATGCTCTTAGACCCCTATTTTAAAATAAAGAATTGAATATATAGGGCTATTTTGGGATTTTTAGTAAAAAAAAAAAAAATCATTAAATCTAATTCCATTTCCTCCAATTCCTCCAAATTTCGAGGGGAATGAAAATTTGAGGTTTTAAGGGAATAGAGAGAAATAAGTGTTCCCTCTTACCCATTCCATTCCCTCCCACTTAAACTTCCAAACAAGGGAATAGGCTTTCCATTCCCTCCATTAAAACTCTCAAACAAGGGAATAGAAGAATATTCTAAAATGATTCTTTTCATTCATTTCCATTCCATTCCATTCTCTCCTCCCAAACGAGGCCTAAAACTCCCAAAGAAGAGAAGGGATGAATATTTTAAAATTATTATTTTCATTCCCTTCCATTCCCTCCTCCCAAACAAGGGCTTAAGGCATTTGTTAATGGGAAATTTTAGGAAAATTTCAATATCATTTTATAGGAAATATAAAAAGTTATTAAAAAAATAAATTACATTTTTCTTTTCTAGTAAAATGTTTCTAAAAATAGTTTGTAAAGGCATCAGTTAACTTTTCCCTAACAAAAACAAGTTAGAAATCTACGTTAAGAATCTATGCTGACTGTGTAGTAACTAATTATTTGGCTATGCAACCTAAACTGCCCACAAAACTCCAACAAGATACAAATACTAATGCCATAGGCACATGATTTTTTAACACTTATAAGCTCTCTTGTGTCTTCTGTGATTCAAGGTGAATTGTTTTATTGAAACACTACAAGAAAAAATGTTTATAACAACAAAAAAATTGTTGTAATAACATCTATGTCATTGCAATAGTTGATACGAGTTGTTGCAATAAAATTTGAGATAATAAATTTGTACAACAAAAAATTTCATTGCAACAAACTCCAAAATTTTTAATGACAATTTTGACAAAATAATATATATGTTGTTGCAATAAACAATTTAATGTTTTGAATATCTTGTAGCAATAAGCCATTACTTCAAAAATCTTATTATAATAGATTGAAAATAATTGACAAAAATAATTTAGATCAAATTATTGTAACAATATATTTGTTGTAATAGATAATTATTTCATGTTTGTCATTGCAATAGATGTAAAATAATTGATATCTAGTTATTGTAATGATATATCAATATTCGTCATTGCAGTAGATTGTAAAATAATTTATATTAAGTTATTACAATGATATTTTAATATTTGCAATTGTAATATATTGTAAAATAATTTATGTCAAGTTATTGCAATAAAGTTGCTCACAATCTAGCTAGATATGCTTTACATATCTTCGATTTTGTAGTTTTGATGGAGGAAGTTCCACACTTCCACCACAAGTTTATCCTGTATTATAGGTTGATTTAGCCAACTTTCATGAATATAAGCTGCGTAGTCTTTTCCCTCACAACAAATTTCTTTTTAGAGTAGTAAGGTATTAAATTCTATATTGCAACATAAAATTATAAGTTATTGTAACTAATTATTGTTAATGCAATAATTTACCAATTCTATGTTATTATTACAACTACTTTTAACTTATAAATAAAATATTGTGTTTAATACTACTATACTAATTTTGTTGTATTAACACTTGATGTAATATATTTATTTTGGTGCAGTGTAATTATTTCAATATGTAGATCCTATATGTTTGTAAACTAGTTTTGGGTATGGTTTTCAGACCCAGATCATTCAATGAACCGGAAAAGAGAAAGGTTCAAGGATTTTAAGGTTAGACCGAGATCCAATTGAGGTCGAACCGTGAAAATGTTATAATTAATTTAATAATTATTTAAAAAATAAATAAACATATAAAATTAATAAAAATGAAAAAAATTAACAAAAATAATCTAAATTAATATAAAGATCTATATTTAAAATATATTTTTTATGTAATAAATTTCATAATGCAAATAAGGTATATTAAATTCAATGAAAACATAATTAAGCAAATAAAAAATGTTAAATTCTATGCCTAATTAACAACCCAACATTTTCTTTTTTATGCCCCATTTAATAGTCAACCATTTGTGAATTAAAAAAAAAAAAAAACTACAAGAGTGGGTAGACATTGGTTTGCCCACTCATTAAAAAATGGGTTAAATAAAATTTAGTAAGTGCTTGACAGCATGCCTCAGTGGTTGAGAGTAGAAGCAATTAACTAAGTAGTCCGTGCAGTACATCATCTACAAAGAACTGAAGAAGAAATAGAAGACTCTAGAGGCAAAAATGCAGATACGGCATCGATTTAAAATGCAGAGAGAGAGCATGTGATGGAGCGAGACATCGAAGAAGAACAAGAAGATATTGGTGCGAACTTAAGTCTAATAGTCTCATGGTGGGTGGTTGAAGTTGAAATCTTGAAGCTTTAACAATGGCTATAAGCCTGTAAGTTGTAAGTAACCCAAAAAAAAAACTCTTAATGGTCTGACTCTGCATGTGAGAACCGCTTACGGTTTTCAAACCCGGAAGGTTAAACTGCAGTTTTCACAGTTCACGGATTTTCTTATACAAGCCGGTTATTAAGGTTAAAAGAACCACTTTAATGAACGGTTTTTGGTTAACCCAATTGAACCGTACGGTCTGGTCTGGATTTCAAAACTTTTAGGATGTGATTATTTAGAGTTTGATGAATCAAATTTATTTAAAGTAATAGGTTAGCAATGACATGATTGAGGTAATAGACTCATGTAATTGCTTGTTGCTTAGCTACGCTTACAGTGCAAAAAAATTTGTCAAAACCGATATAATTTGTAATCCTCTTACCAAAGAATGTGTTATTTTTCCTCACCATTTTAAACAATCTGATATTGTTTGCTACACATTGCTCGTTGATACCACCAATCTTGGTTATTTGTGTTTGTAAACTAAAAGGAAAAAAAAAAAAAAAAAAAAAAAAAAAAACCCTCGCTTTATATTGTCTATTTTTCATGGGAGATGGGTGCGTGGGAGAAGTTTGAGAATAGACTTACCAGTGGCGAAGCCAAAAAATTTTTCTGGGGGCCAAGCTAAATATAAAAAAATTATTTAGGAAATATTTATTTAGGAACTATCTAAAACCCAAATAATTGCACAATGTAAAAAACTTGTGTTTTAGACTAATTCAAAAGGATTGAGGAGTTAAAGGCCTAAATTCTAAAATCTGTGGGAGGCCAATAACTACATTTTTTTTTTATTTTTTTATTTTTTATAATTTGTACTTTTTTATGATTTAAATATTGGCGTAAATGCACTTTTAGTCCCTACATTTTTAAGTTTTTCCATTTTAGTCCCTACATTTTATTTTTTCCACTTTTAGTCCCTAAAACCAATTTACGCTTTCCGTTTTGGTCCTTTCCGTCAGTCAACCAACGGAAATAGTTGAGGTGGCAGCCGGAACAATTAAAATATTATAAAAAATGCCACATCACCCTGACAAATCAGCATATATATTTTAAAAATTAATTTATTAATTTTAATTAAATAAAAAAAATAAAAACATAATTAAAAATAATAAAATCAAACCTAAACCCAGAAAATCAAATCCAAGAACACAAATTCAAAATTAAAAACAATGAAATCAAATGCCTATGAACACAAGAACACAAACCCAGAAAATCAAACCCAAGAACATGAAATTTATACCTAAATAAAAAAAATTAAAAACAGATAGTTTAAAAAAGAAATTAAATTAAAAAAAAATCATGAAGAACATGAACTTAAATTAATTAAATTAAAAAAAAAAATTTCTTTACATTATGTTCTTCCCAGTCATCATGAAGAACATGTTCATGTTCTTCCAATAATATGTTTGGTTGTCGAGGAAATTAAAAAAATCAAGAACATGCCAACATGGAACACGTAAAATCAAAGGGCACAGATCTACAAAATACAAAAGACCTTCAAACATTCAAAACACAAAGAACACAGACCCTAATAAAAAATGGTTTTAGGGACAACTTATAGTTGAAAATTGCAAGATCGATCACCACAATAAAAAATGTTTATTACAATGAAAAAAATTGTTGCAATAACATATGTGTCATTACAATAGATGGTATGAGTTGTCACTATAAAATTTGAGGTAATTGATTTTGTGCATTCAAAATTTTATTGCAATAAACTCCAAATATTTTAATGACTACTTTAATACAATAATATATATATATATATATATATTGTTAAATTAAACATTATTGCAACAATATATTCATTGTAATAGTTAATTATTTCATACTTGTCATTTTAATAGATTGTAAAATAATTGATATTTAGTTATTGCAATGATATTTTAATATTTTTTATTGCAATTGATTATAAAATAATTTATGTCAAATTATTGCAATGAGAACTTCACTACAAAAAAGCTATCATTTCGAGATTTTTGTTGAAGTAGATTGCAAAAATAATTGGCATCAAGTTATCCCAATGATTTCTTTATTTTAAATTATCGCAACAAATTTTTTGGTGTAGTAAGGTATTAAATCTTGTTTTGCAATATAAAATTATAAGTTATTGTAACTAATTATTGTTGATGCAATAATTTACCAATTTTATGTTATTATTGCAACAACTTTTAACATATAGATTCGTTATTATTTTTAATACCACAATATCAATTTTGCTACACTTACAATGCGGTAAAATCTGTCAAAACTTATATAATTTGTAATCCTCTGACTAAAAAACGTATGGTTTTTCCTCACCATAGTAAACAATATGATAATGTTTGGTATGTATTGCTCGCCAATACCACCAATCTTGGTTACTTACAATATAAGGTTCTTTGTGTTTGTAAACCGAAAGAAAATAAAAAACCCTTATAGACTTTCACCATTATTTGACTAATATATAATGGGTTCAGAGGTGGTGTTCAACAAAAACCTATTTTGGGATTAATGTCTTGTGGGACACATTCTTATATGCCACTTGAATAAAAAAGGTCTAACATTGCTATGAGCTTATTGAATCTCCTCGGGTTGGGGTTGGAAGATATCTTTGGAGATCAAATGATGAGATTTAATATTTTTGCTTTGCGGCCGAATAAGTTGTCCTAGAATGGGGTGGGGATAAGTTGTCTAAGAATGATTGGTTTATATTTCATTATCTTTGGAGATCAAATGATGAGATTTAATATTTTTGCTTTGCGGCCGAATAAGTTGTCCTAGAATGGGGTGGAATGGAGTGGGGATAAGTTGTCTAAGAATGATTGGTTTATATTTCATTATCTTTATGTCTATGGACAGAAAATGGAGTGGAGTGGAGGGTCAGAAATGATGATACTAGTTAAATATACTTTTTAATCATGTAATTTCACGTCTACATCTTAACATTACATAACGGTAATGGGAAAAAAGAAGAAGAGAAAACGTAGCCTTGAAATATTCTTTGTTTCTATACTCTTGTCATGGTAGAAAAATGTTCAGGAATCAAGATATCTGATTTAAGTTGATTTATTTTATTGAAAAATAAATTTTCATTACGTAACCGTCATGCCCCGCAAAAAATCACATAATCCTTGGCACATTCTTTGTTTCATGGGGCGGCGGGGCTCTTTCGAATGTCAATTTCAGGATTTCCTTGGGTAACACCATTTCGAAGATTTTTTTTTTTTTTAATTTGTTATTCATGTTATCGAGGTCGGGGGAATATACTTGAAGATCAATTTGTACCAATAAAATAGTAAATATGTATGCGCCAAACTAAAACAGGATGTATGTATTTGACAAAAACAAAAACAGAATAAAATAATGAGTGAATACGTGGAAAATTTTGATTGCCAATAAATTTTGTAAGAGCAATGTTACATATATAAAAAAATTCACAATATTTTTCAGAATAATTGAGTTAGCAAGTTTTTACTGATTCTTATCTAAATTCATAATTAA
The DNA here is from genome assembly GCF_932294415.1 of Quercus robur. Lineage (NCBI taxonomy): Eukaryota > Viridiplantae > Streptophyta > Magnoliopsida > Fagales > Fagaceae > Quercus > Quercus robur. The sequence continues at coordinate 31,186,772 of NC_065536.1, read as the reverse complement.
CATTACTTTTTTATCTATTACTAATAATCTGTCATATCAATAGTTGTCAAATTTTGTGGGGGAAATTCCACCCTAAATTATATACCACATTTTACACTTTAATCTTTGAACTATCGAAATGCTCAATTAATCTCCCCAAAGTTATAACTTTATAACACTTAATCCCTTGCCATCTATTTTGGGTTAAGTCTAATGAAATTTAGCATAAAAAGACCAACTTACTCCTCTCCAAAAAAGACGGGAGAGGGTAAATCAGTCTTTTGCTAAACTCAACATCAAAACAGATGGCAAGGGGTTAAGTTACAAAATTACAACTTTGTGGGTCAATAGTGCATTTCAATAGCTTAGGGGGCAAAGTGTAAAATAAAGTATAATTTAAGGTAAAAAAATGTAATTATCCCAATATTTTGTGTGTTTGCACTCTATAGACTTTCTCATTTCGTAATGAGTCCTAATTTCAGATCTTCCTGCACCGGTCCCAAGTGTTTTATATCTTTTTGATCCTTTGAAGATTGGTTTTTGCTGAATAATTTGCCTTCCATTGCAGATTGGTTAGTCTTACGGGTTGTTCAATAGGATACAGTTCTCTTCTTTGGTCCACATCATGTTTTCATTACTTATTTGGCGTTAGGATAAATCTAAGGATTGTAGACGTTGTAAACATATGCATGAGGGTGCCAAATATTCAAATTGAAGTGACAAGAGGTTGCTCATTGCTGTTAGAGTTACTCGATCGGACTACGTACCAGCGTCACTAAATGGCATGAGCATATAGTTAGGTATAAAATCCTTTCAAAAACAATTATTTTCTGGGTCAATATCAATTAATCAAAATCGCCAATATATTTATTTTTATTTTTTATCTGTAGTCTCATTCACCTTTTAACTGTGAGGTGGGAAATTCAAATTCGAAGTCTCATAAAAGAGACTAATAAATAATAGCATCACTTAGTTACACTACCTCTCGATAGAATCTAACATAATTTAATAGATTAAAGGTAATAATAATGCACCAGACTTCAGAGTCAGACTTGTTAAAGGTCATAATGAGTTAATTGGCAATAAATCTTATCCAATCAAAATGCCAAAGGATATCAATGAGATATGATAGAACAACGTATCTTCTTAATTGAGTGGATAATCTTTCTCAAAGGTAATTGAGTGAATATAGTGATTTCCCCCTCAACTTTTTCTGATTTGAATACTGTAGTTTTTGAAGTGTAACTGTGGTGTCACACGAGAATATTAATTTATTGTATAGCTAATGAAACTATAATTACATAAAAGAAAGCTTTCACGGTCAAAATTAATAGAAAAAGTATCCATTATCGTTGTTAAATATAGTGTGATTCAAGTGGTTCAAATCAATTGTAGGTTTTTTTCTCAAAAAAAAAAAAGAAAAAAAGAAGAAGAAGTCAATTGTAAGTTTATGTACTTATAAAACATATAAATTTACCTTAGGTTAGTATATAATTAGCATAGACTCAGTCAAAGTTCTCTAATATACAAACCTTATATTGGATTCATTGTAATACAAGAGTTTTATAGTAAATATGTAACTTTCGAGTGTTTTTCATCATGAACTGATGAACATAGGCTTTTGCTATCTTTATTGTGGGGACCCAAAAGTCCAAAAGACCTCTTAAGTGGAAGTGAGGTGAGGGAGGTCTTATGCCTTATAGGGCCTTTGACTCTAATTAGTATAATGTGTTTTAAAACCACAAGGGATAATCTAAAGTAGACAATATTAAGCGAATGATATGTTGGGGTGTGATAGAATGTATCAAAGTCGACCCTATGCAATGATATGGTGGGTGGGTCGCACATGAGGACGTGTAGCCCTTTAAAAGGGGTGGATTGTGGGGACCCAAAAGGTTGACCATTTAAGTGAAATGAGGTGAGGGAGAACCAAATTCTAATTAAGTCCCACATCGCCTAGGTAATAGGAGGTTTTGTGTCTTATATGAAGGGTTTTGAAGCGTGAGGGGCAACCCAAATTGGATAATATTATGCCAATGATAAAATGAGGTATGACAAAATGGTATTAGAGTGGACCCTACACAACATGATGGAGGATAGGTCCCACAAGAGGATGCGTGGCCCTTCAAAGGAGGTGGATTGTGGGGACCCAAAAGAGCAAAAGGCCTCTTAAGTGCCTTCAACTCTAATTGGTATGATGTGTAACCTTGACAATCATAAAGTTGAAATTACTAAAAGATAGTATCAATTTATAAAACTCTTATTTTTTTTCAAGGTCTGTGAGAGGTGATTGTTAGATACCTTTACACGATTTTTATTTTATTTTTAAGGCCGATTTTTGTACTTAATTGTAACCTATATCTTTTAGTTCAAGGCACATACTATATTTTCTCTCTCTAGGAGAGCTTTCTTCTACCTAAGGATAGCCAGCATTTTCACCCAAAAGACCTTTCACTTTCACCTCTTTTCACTCCCAATCACATCTCATCCACATTACTCCTCACATGTAGCTGTCTAATCCTATAACAGCCAACTGCCTTCCTAAATTTTTTGAACCCCAACTTTTGCTTGTCCAAGGCATGGACGTCTCTAACTCTCAATCACTAGTGGTCATCCCTTTTTCCCACGTTTGCTTTTCTTTTCTTATCCTTTCTTGGTACTTAACTAGCCTTTTATCCTTCCTAAATTGTTCCTTTTGTACTCTGTGTGGTCCCTATTGCCTTTCTTTTTCTGGCTACACTCTCCATATCTTACTCAATCTAGGCATTTTGTGGCTTTTCTCTGACTTTCGTGGACGATTACTTCACAACAACGGAATATGGTTAGACTAAAAGTAGTGACTTAGAAGTCAGCACTAAGCTTTTTGCTGATGAAATAGAATCAGATCTTTAGTCCAGTAAGGGAGAGGAAATCCCATTTGCAAGACATGGACTAGTGCTAGAAGCAAACCCTAAAGAAATCAACATGCAATGTGATTTTTGGAGTTCTTGTGCAATTGGGTTTATACTAGACTACAAGAAGTTCTCAATCTCATATCTCTAGCATATTATAAATGCTACATGGAGAATTAGAGGCTTGGCTACTAATGTGAGAAGAGATTCCTGCTTTTATCTCATCCACTTTGAGTAGTTCGAAGACCCAAATCACATTTGTAATGAGGGACCATGGGCAGTAGATGGAGCTCTCTTTGTGCTAGAGAGGTGGAGACCAAATTTGGTCCTTAGTAGACTTCAACTAAATTTTGTTTCTCTATGGGTACAGCTGCATGGACTTCCATTAGAGTAATAGTATCTAGAGTTGGCAGAGAGGATGGATCAACTAATTGGAATTTTTGAGAGAGTGGATTGGGAGGATCGCATGCCATGAAACATTCGTTTCATGTGAATCAAGGTTCGTATAGATCCATGGATGCTTGTTATATCTGGCATCATGCTAAGATTGGATGATGGCTTTAGAACCTGGATTCAATGTAGATATGAAAGGGTTCACAAGCTATGTACTAGATGCGATCTGATAGGTCACACGAGGAATTAGTGCACCAAATGCATGGATGAAATAGAAATGAGCTTGTTTAGACAGAGACGACGCATTCAACAATTACACCAGGTACAGTTTGGTTTTGATGCTTTGGAACCACACTTTATCAATGCGCTTAGGGCCTTTTATAATAGAAGAAGACGTTGGACCACCCAAATTCGTTTTGGAAATCTTTACCACCATCACCTCCCTCATCTTGATAACCAACATCCTAACATTACCAGTTCTAAAAATCCTGCTCCACCCCAATCATTAAAGGCTCAAGAAGAAAGTCAATAGAACTTCCCAAACCCAGACACACCACAACACCCCAATCTTGACACCCATACACCTAAACCATACCCTCATCCCATTACATAACTAGAGAATGAATATGCAAACCTAAATTCGGCCATCCACTTTTTAACAATTGGAAGTAATGCACCACCCCTCCCCCCCCCCCCCCCCCACACCTTTTAAGTCACCTAGATCACCTCCTGATTGCCCACTAAATAACGCCACGAATCCTAGTCCTAATTTTGTCCCAAATCATGCCATAAACCATATCCCAATTCTAGATCACCCCTTTCCCCCCACCCCCCCCCCCCCTAGTTCTACCACAAAATAGTACTAACACCCAGGACCAAAACCCAGACTAATCTAAAATCGAATTAACCTTTTCCATGCACCCTCCATGGCTCCCCCCAAAATCCTTATCACTCAGATGGACTTGGGTTGATGGAGATGGCCCATTCATCACGAATGGGGAAATGAGAGAAACTCACCTTGCCTCATCTGAAACAGAGAGTAGCTCAGCAATAGTAACAATGTTCAATCTTGACAATTTGAATGCTGACAGACTTGAAGTATTGTGAGGAGCTGCGTGGGGTCGAGGCCAAATACTTGAGTCACCTAATTCCTTTATAGAATCACTGGTTCAAAGGGTAGATAAGGGCAAATTCATATGTGAAATAGAAAGCTCAAGTAATAGGCCTCAATTACAAAGGCCACAAACCCTACCTAGTGAGATGGGTCAAGCAGGTAATGGAAACCCCATATTGGGAACGGGCCAAGCTATTATTATACCAGGCCCAACTGAGGAAGCACACCTTGGCCCAGCAGTTAGTTTGGATACAGGCCTAGAAAACCTTAACACACGAGTCCCTTTATCCCTTGGCCTAGGCCCACCATCACCAATCTCTACATGCTTGGACCCAAACCCCATTTCGTGTCTGCAAGATGAAGAATGGTGGGATTCTGCTGCTGGCAATCTTGGCATAACAAAGGCAACAAGGAGGAAGTTCAAGATAGAGTTTGGAAAGCTAGGAAGAAACATCAAACAACAACTTCTCTGTGGATTTTGTTCGAAGGAAGGTACTTCTAATATCCTTGTAGATTACTTTGATAATGCCTCGCTTCATTTTGAACAGTGCTATGGTGATATATACCTTGCATATCCAAATAGGCAAAGGGAAGCTGGCCCCAAACAGCTTCCCTGGCAGCCTTAAGGATTTTGAGCTGGAGTTATAGAGGTTTGGGCAAACCCTCTACAGTTCTAAAATACCAGAAAAAGCTCCTAGAATTTGAACCTGATGTAATGTTCCTTATGCAGACTAGTCTAGTAAAAGAAAAGGGAAAAGAAGTATGGGTCAAATGTGGATTCTCTGAAGGATGGGAGGTTCCAAGAGAAGGTTTCAGTGGTGGATTATTACTTGCTTGGATGCTCAGATAGAGACTTAAGGTAGTGTATGAATCAAAAAACCTTGTACATACTGATTTACTAAACAATAAAGGTAACCCCCTGTCCATTACCTTTGTATATGGTCACCTTGAACTTTCCAATAGAGAAGTAGTGTGGCAAAAACTCAGAAGTTTAAAATCTCTAGCTTAGCCTAATTGGCTTTGCATTGGAGATTTTAATCAAATCCTAGTTTGAAAGGAAAAACTATCTTTCCACCAGGGTACAATTAGGGGAGTTAAATTTTTCCAACAAGTAATAAATGAACTCCAATTTTGTGACTTAGAGGCAACTGGGCAAAGGTTCACTTGGATGAACAATAGAGGTGAAAATGATTTTGTTATGGAGAAACTAGATAGGGCTTTTGCCAGTATTGAGTGGGTTAATACTTGCCCACATTATGCCCTAAAAAATCATCCTATCTACCGTTTTGACCATGTACCAATCACTTTGGACTTTGAATTTCAACATCCCTTTAGAAAGAGGCCTTTTAGATTTGAATGTATGTGGATCAACCATCCTGCATGTAAGGATATGATTCAATAGGCATGGAGTTTACAAACAACTAGATCAAGGGTTGCACAATTAAGAAATAAACTCCGCAATATAAGAAGAAAAGCTTCTGATTGGAATAAGACAGTTTTTGAAAGGGTGGAAAGTGAGATCAAAAAGAGGATTGCCCAATTACAAGAAATACAGAATACCATAACAACATCAAAAGATGTGAGGAGGGAGAGAAGTATCAAGGAGGAATTGGAAGAATTGTTAAATAGGGAGGAATAGATGTGGGCTTAGAAGGCAAGATATGATTGGACTCTTTTAGGGAAAGAAGCAAAAGATACTTTCAAACAATAGTTAAGCAGAGGAGCTAGAAGCAGGATATTGCACATTAAGGATGGAAAAGGGAACTTAACTGATAAACCAGGTGAGATTGAAGATATTCTAGTGAATCACTTTAAGTTCTCATATGAGGATCCAAACTCCAATAGTGTTGATAGCATTCTTCATGAACTGCAGTCTCTACATATTCCAGAGCTCTCTACACAACAATGCTATGAGCTCAATAGGCCTATAACAAGCATTGAGATTGAGGACGTTGTTTTCCAACTTGAACCTCATAAAGCTCCTAGACTAGATGGTATTTCTGCTTTCTTCTTCCAAGAATATTGGAGTACTGTTAAAACCAATATCACTCTCATCCCCAAAAATCCCTACTTAGATGATGTTACACATTTTAGGCCTATTAGTCAATGTAATACATTTTAGGCCTATTAGTCAATGTAATGTGATATACAAAGTCATTTCTAAACTCTTAGTTAATAGACTTAAGCCTTTCATGGATAGCATCATAATCCCTTATCAAAATGCTTTAATTCAAGGAAGAAACATCACTGACAATATCCTCATTGCTCATGTGATCCTTGATATGCTTAGGAAGAAGAAAGGTAGGAAAAATTGTTTGTGTACTAAAGATAGATATGAGCAAAGCTTATGATAGGTTGAATTGGAACTTCTTAAAAGCAGTACTAATAGCCATGAAATTTGATGCTAAATGGATAAAGTGGATCATAGAGTGTGTAACTTCAGTCCATTACACTTTATTAGTCAATGACAGCTTGACAAAGTCTTTCAAACATGCTAAAGGCCTTAGATAAGGAGATCCCCTGTCACCATATCTCTTTCTCATGTGTGCTAATATCTTATCAATTTCACTCTTACAAGCAGAAGGTTTAAATCTGATCAAAGGGGTTAAAGTTGGTAGGAATGGGGGTACTTTCACTCATCTGTTATTTGCTAATAACTCCTTACTCTTCTTCAAGAAAGATAATAAATCCCTAGGGAATTTACAAAGAATGTTAGATTGGTACTGTTCTTTATCAAGGCGAAGCATAAATCTTTCAAAATTTGATCTCTACTTTTCTCCAAACATGTCTAAAGATGATTAGGAGTTCCTAGCTAGGTCCCTTCAAGTAAACCTGGTACCAAACCCCAGCAAATACCTTGGTCTGAATTTCAAATTGAGGGGTAACAGTGTAGCTGATTTTCAATTCTTGGTTGAGAAACTAAATTCCAAACTACAAGGGTGGAAGGCAAAATTGCTATCCCAAGTAGGTAAAACAACCCTCATCTCATCTGTCTTACAAACCCTACCTCTATACACTTTTTCATGCTTTAAAGTGCCAAAAACTACGTGCAAAAAAATGGATTCTATAGTTAGAGCCTTTTAGTGGGGTCATGAATAAGGTGAGAGGAAGCTACATCTTCTTAAGTGGGACAAAATCTGCCAGCCTAAAAGTAGAGGAGGCCTAGGAATTAAGAAATTCAACTTAATGAATCAGGCTATGCTTGCAAAACAATTTTGGAGGATCAGTCACAACCCAAACTCTCTTCTTGCTAGAACCTTCAAAGCAAAATTCTACCTTAGATGTTCCTTACAGGATTGCACACCCAAACCATAACAACCTTGGTTTTTGAGGAGCATCATCAAACAAGAATACCTCAAACTCAGAGAGGGGAGATCGTGGATTGGTAAAGGGCTATGATATTTCCCTGAATCATCAAGACTGGTTTAAAAGCTCTTCACAGAACCTGAATAGCTCTAGGCTTCTCATTGGTACAGTGGCTGATCTTATTGATCAAAGTACCAACACTTGGAAACCTAATCTGGTCCTAGCCTTGTATCCATACCCTCAATGGTTTGAAATTCTGAAAATTCCTTTATCTAAGACTGGTTCAATAAGTGATAAGCTCCTATAGAAATATTCAAGTACTAGGGATTTCAAAGTTAAGATAGCATATAAATTGCTAGTTAAGGATTCCTGTACCTCTTCCCAAAACTAGTCTAAACCAGCACACATCCAAAATGGGGTTTGGAAACAAATTTGCAAAATCAAAGTGCCAATGAGAATCTGCGATTTTGTGTGGAGACTTATGTATGATAGCCTACCCACTTTGCTCACATTAAAAAATAGGGACACCTTTACCCAAAGCAACTTCCCTTTGTGCGACACAGAAGAAGAATCCATATCTCATCTCTTTCTGCACTTCCCCTTTGCTAGAGCTTATTGGCATGGCTCAACTCTAACTGTCTATACATCTGATCTACTCAATACCTCAATGTAGCAATGGGTTGAAAACTTGCTGATTAGACATAATATATGTTAAAGACATATTTTATGTAATTTGCTAATCCTTTGACAAAATGCACTTTACTTGTAATTGGGTATATTTAGGATGCGTTTAGTACTTCAAAAATCATGTTGTTCAAGCCAAGTATTAAAGCCATGAAGATTGGACCAAGATACAAGTGAAGAAAAGTTGTTCATTAAAGCTCGACAAAAACAATATTTATTGAGATTTAAGAACGAAGCTCGACAGAAGCTGAATTTGTCAAGATCTATGAAATCAGAATTTTCAGATCTGATTTTTGGCCCTAGCTCACATATATGTGTAGGGTTTCTTTTCTCATAACCCTAGACATATATAAGGCTTATTTTAAAGGCCGTTATACATAGAGAACACATGTAGAAAGTGACCTAATTTTTTATTCTCTCTACAAGAAGTTACTACATCTTTGTGCCTTAGGATTTTGTAACCAAGTGCTTCTTGATCTTCATTGTTGTTGAAGTGAAGAACTTTGCAGCCAACAATATCTTTTTCAAGTTGCTGAAGTTAGTTACGTACTGGGATCTGTGCATCATTAGTGGCGTTCATATACTAAAGAGTTCAGATATTCTAAAGTGATAGAATGTTTCTTTTGTAAGTTCATCTACTGGGATTGTAGAGTCTAGGGACAAAGGTTTTGTACTAGATCTGAAACTTCTCTTTACTATAGTGAATTACTTTTCGGAAAGCTTTTCCCCTAAGTTTTTTACTATGAAACTAGTTTGTTTCATTGGTTTTCTTTGGTCATTATATCTTGTCTTATTTACTATTCTGATGTGCATGATATTGACATGATATTGATATTTATTTGTTTTAATAAGGTTTATTTATAATAAATCTAATTAACAACTTGGGTTTAAAACTTGGTAATTCTATCAACCGAGGTCTAAATTTCCCAACAAGATAAAAGAAGATGAAGCTACGGGATACATGCAAGGAATTTTTACTACTTTATGGGCGATATGGAAACACAGGAACCTGGTTATCCAAGAAGGTAAAGAACCAAATCCCATGGTGTTAGGACATATGTGAATCATGTTAAGAACATATGTCAATATTTTATGTAATTGGCTAATTCTTTAACAAAATGCATTTTACTTGTAATTTGGTAGATCTAGGATATGTTTAATACTTCAAAGAACAAAGTTTCAAGTTCAAGTGTTAAAGCCACGCAAATCTATCCAAGAAACAAGTGAAGAAGTGCTGAATTTTAAAGCTCGACAGCTAGTATCTATCGAGGTTTAAAAGCTGCTGAAACCCAATGCTTGGCAGCTAGCTTGATAGTAAGCTATCTATCGAGATTTATGAAAAACAGATTTTCAGTTCTGTTTTGCATCCAATCTGTGAATACATGTTTAGGCTTTCTTTTCTCATAACCCTAAACATATATAAGGATTATTTTAAGGGCCATCAAAGGTTGCGCAAGTGTGAAGCAAAGTTTTGTTCATGCAAATTGTGACCGAAGATAAAATTTGCCCTAGTTCATCTTTTTCTTAAAGAAGCTGCTGTGTTTGTACAACGTAGGGTTTTGTGACTAAGGAGTTTCGTGATCTTCATCGTGTGATGAACTGAAAAACTTTGCAGCCAACATCTTTCTCAAGTTGGTAATTAAGTCGCGTACTGGGATCCGTGCATCTATTGGTTAGTCACGTACTGGGAGTGGTGCATTGAAAAGGAAAGATTGTCACTACAAAACAAGTCCAATTAGGTATTGGGGTAAGGGTTCAACTGTAGGTTAATATAAGGTACTAGGATTCCTTTACTTGTAACCGCTTGTTTTGATAATAGTGAATTCTCGGGAGTGGTGACTTTAAAATCACCCAGTGGAGTTTTTTACAGTGTAGGTTTTCCCCATTCGTAAACAAATCACTGTGTCAATTTAATTTCTGCTGCATTTAGATTAATTGGTGATTTGTTTGTGCTACCACACGTATTGTATGTTAATTGAATTAATTAATTAACTTAACTAATCAATTTGGAAATTCATCACAAGGGGTTATACATTCTTGGCCTATCACATGGAAGTGGTATTAATAGCTCAAAACTTTTCTTGCAAGTACGAAGACTCCTTTACCAGTCAACCAATCACCAGCAAGCAAACCAGAAGACCAAAACCAGTGCCAAAATCAGCAGCAGGACAATGGCAATTTATCATTAAAATTGCACGGGTTAGGAGGGAAAAAGCTAGGAAAAGTGCTTATGCTTTTGAAGCCAAGAATATGCAGGGAGATATCATGTTTTGTGGAGTTACTATAGCACAGCAAGATTTGCTTATGGGGCCACGCAAGAAGCTATGGTGGAGGCAGCTCTCAAGGCCAAACATCATGGCTTCCAACGAATTTTAATACTAAGTAGTAGCAGAAGTCTAATCCAGGTTATGAACAAGGAAAAAAATCCCAGATTGCAAGAGAAGACCATGATGGCTGATATAAGTTTTTTTCAGCAAAATGGATTAACTTCTAAGTTGTTCTTAGTCCCCAAAGTTGTCATAGATCAGGTTTGGTCTGTAGCTTATATGGCAACCAGATTGCCAATACATCAATGCTGGCATAACCCCAACTATTTTGTAACCCTTTGAACTATTATCTCCCTTTGACTGGTATCAAAAAAATAAAAAGGATTGAGGAAACTTTTCCCAAAACATTTAATAGCCTTGCATATATCCACATGAACCTTGTGCTACTTTAAACTTCTTCCGTCTTGTATTAATTAATGATTCTTATAGTACTTGTCAGAATTATAACATTTTGAAGGTTTCTAAATGAGAATTTAATTAACATGTTAGCATATCACCTTAATCCAAAAACTTAAGCAGGTGACTATATTCAATTATTTTATTTAAACTTCTCAGCTAGCTTTATTCCTCCTTGTATGATTTTCAATCATATATGAAATCCAACGTGCTACCAAGCCGGATAAATATTAACTCTCTCTTAGGTACCAAATTATCAACAGGTTGAATATCATCAATTCTATTAATAGGCCTCAGTGGTAAAATCATAATCAATAATACAGCTTGATTTTATAATTCTTCTGACAAGGAGACCAACCACAAGACAAGGAGTTTATGTCAAATAATATTTAACAGCATGTTCCTGTCCACGTTAAACACATACATAAAAATCTCCGCTACACAGTGTTCAAAGAGTTCATATATATATATATATATATATAGCTGTTCTTAGGCAAATGAATTGCATCATTGCTAGTCACTAGCTAGTATAGCAGTAATTAAGATCTATATAGCACAAACTAGCTAGTGATGGCAACACTGCACCACCCTTTAATTGTTACAGCATTCTTATTATTTTGCTGCTTTTCAGTCACAGTTGTTGGAAGAACCGGGACTGCAACCTTCTACACTCCTCCATACACGCGTAAGCCTCCATATGCTAACTATATTCCAGGGTTGTTTTGTGTTTTGAGAAGCAATCAAACCACCTCAGACTTGGGGATGGTGCTTGGATGACTGAAGTTTGTTATTAGTTAAAACCTTTTAGATAGAAAAATGGCTACTTTTTTTTTTCTTTATATACCCAATGAAGGTTCAGGTGGGGTGTGTGTATATATATATAAAGTAATATTACACCAACCGATAACTTATTATTGAATTAATATTTTGAAAATTTCACTGTTTGATCATATGTTCTATATGTTCTTAATATGCACACTGTTAAATCATATGTTCTATGTTCTTAATATGCACACTAATTTTCATGCTAATAAGATATTATTTATCATTCGATCCATAAATTCATCTTTTATACATTATTTTAATTTATAAAAACTTGAATTTAAATAATTGATTAATTACATGACTACTAATTTTTTATCACTTCGAAATTTTGCAAACACGGAGAATAAACAAAAATAATGTAATCTAACAATTGATTTGTCAAAATTCGTATCCAATTAAAAAATATTGAATGGTATAACATTGTTTAAAGTTACACTAGGTGTTATTGAAGTCAACTTTTAGAAACAATTTTGGAAATTTTGCTCATTCCATCGATCCTATGTTGCTTATCCATCTAATATTTATTCAACAAATTCAGTGAAGTTCGGAAAGTTGAATAAGGAGAAAGTTTCTGCACATAACTTGTGTGACACAATTTTTGTCACAATTTTGATGTAATCGACTATAATTCATAGACTTCCATATGTTCCATGGTTTGGTAGCATAGGCAATAAGAAACTTTACCCTCTCTCTTTCTTTAAAATAAATGACAGCTAAGATTTGATGATTAATAGCCTCAATGCTTATCTCTGCTTTTCTTTTCTTTTCTTTTTCTTTTTTCTTTTTCTTTTTTTCTTGATAAAAAAGGTGTGGCTGCGACCCTACTTATTGTAACTATCGTATATATGTATATAGTTTTACTAATTCACTCCAAGAACAAAAATATTGCCGCGGCCTTTGGTCACCCCGAAAGGTTGCCATGGTACTTATCTTGCAAACTAATAGAATGTTATATAATATGACATGCATGGTGCCTTTTGACCAAGACACACGTGACATACAACCTCACTTCCATATTAGCATTCAAAATACACCCTAACAACTATTCTAAGAACTTTAATTATGTAAGATTTTTATTGTGTGTATATATAGCATCTTTTATTCAAATAGATTAAAAGATGATACTTATTTATGGTAATCTCGGAATATACAATAATTTTCCTAATTTAGCCAAGTAATAATATGATCATGAATTGACTTTTCATATTTGCCAAATCAGGCCCTAGTGTTAAACAGATTGCTAGGTTATATGACAACTATTTACTAGCTTCATATCCATTTTGAGACCACACCAACACAGTATGTCTGATTCCATGATCCAACATCGAATAGTATACTGAATATTGTTTGATATCTCTTGGTTTACGCAGCTTCTGCTTGTAATGGGTTTAAAAACGATGGTGTGATGATTGCGGCAGCAAGTAATGAACTTTGGGGCAATGGAGCTGCTTGTGGAAACAACTACAAGGTTAAGTGCCTGAGTGGAACCAACGCGCAGGAGTACCTCACCCTTGCAAAGATAACACAGATGTAGTTGTGACCATTGTCGATTTTTGCCCACCTGGCTGTCAAGGCACCCTTGATTTGTCACAAGAAGCCTTTGCAAAAATTGCTGATCGCAATGAAGGAAAGATAAACATTGATTTTCAACAGGTCTAAGGGATCAAGCCCTACGGTTTGTTCAATTCACTATATGTGGATATGGATGCAGCAGTTGAAAAGTGATTGCTAAAATATGTGTAAAAATAACAATTACGTCTCTTTTGCCCGTTAAAATAAGTTGAATGTCATTGTTATCCAGTCTTGCTGATAAATCTTAATGCAAGTTGGTTTTTCTGATGTTTTCATTTAGGTTTTGATGGTGACTTGAACTCAATGTGATCAGTACATATCTTTATTACCGTAAGTGAAAACTAGATGAAATGAATTAACATTTAACATTGACTTGGCAATATTGGGGTCTTCAATTCCCTCTGTTTTTGGAAAAAGAATGGGCCCGATACAGGACTGGATCACCCCGTATCCACTACAATTGGGTGAACAACAGAGAGGATAGGAATGGATCCTGGCCCACTAAAAGGTTACAAGTGATCCGCCGAAAAAAATATGTGAGCCATGGTATTTTGCTGATTTGAGAACATGAGAAGCACACCAATGCAAGAAGAAAAATTAGGCAAAAAATCTCTATACCATCAATGATGCCAGCAATAAGCCTAGAGGGTTAATAAAAGAAGAAGATCGAAGAAGATGAAGAATTTAGGCGAGGAACATTAACATTGAAGGCATCCCCTTCTAATTCATAACAGAACAATCCCATGGTCTTGGCTTTCAAAACTATTAGAATTGTTGCCTTAGCTTTTGCCTATTTAGACAAAAAGGCAATGTTTTTACTTTATCAAGCGGTGGATGAGTCATCTTTTGATAAAATTGCCAAAGCTAAGTGAAGTAGAGAAGCATGGAAGACCCGAACTTTCTTCAAGGGAGTTGATTATGTGAAAAGAATTCATTTACAAACTCTCTGAGTTGAGATCAAAGCTACTTACATGAAAGAAGGCAAGAAAATTCTCATTATTTTTCACGATTACTTCTAATTGTTAATCGATTGAAGAGTAATAAAAAGTGTTTGGGAAAAATTTTATATAAGTGGGAATAAATTTCAGCAAGCATAGCGGAAGTACAACTACACAAGAACACAAAAATTTACGTGGAAAACCCTTTGTCCTTGAAGGGAAAAATCACGGGAATTTTTTTAAATAATTTCACTATATTAAATAAAGATTATAACACTTAGAGATATAACTTAAGTAAAGAAAAAAATCTCTTTTTCTGTTCACTCACTGCTCTCTTCCTTACTGTGTATCTTTTACAATTTTCTCTTACTCTGTTTATTTTTCTCTTCTCTTTTGCTTGCTCTCACTCACACAGTTCTTCAAGACTGCACTTAGTCCTCACTTTCACTGGGACTTCTCCTCTTCACTCTTCTTTTCTTCTTGTGCACCAATTGGCCAAATAGCCTCCTTTTATTTCTTCATCTTTTCCTTCTTTTCTTCCTTCCACATGCTTCACATCAAGTCACAATAAATGCAAGCACACAAGCCTTGACTTTTGTACATGATATTAGACAAAAAGGATGAATTCAATTCTTCTCTTTCACTTGGCCGAATGTCCTTGTGTTTTCTTCAGCCAATTTTTCTTCTTCCTTCGGTATGTTCCACACGCTTAATGTCAAGTCTCATTAAGAGACATGGTTGGCAGATGGTTGGCTTGAAGACTTTAGAGACAAGCTCATTAAATGGAGAAAATACACGGGTGTATGTTTCTCTCCTCTCACAACTAGTGGGACTGTGGGTCCCACCAGCTTGTGAGAGGGAAGAAGCATACACCCGTAACAGGGTATACTTCCTCCATTAAATGAGCTATTCCATGAAGTGTGGGCTGGAACCCATGTGTGTCACACACCCAACAAAAAGTGTGTTCAAGATGTTTCGTGTAATGGAGAAAATATGAAAATCCATTTTAAAAAGATTCAAAAGATTTGGAGACTCTCTTAATTGAAGAATTAATGGGATCTCTTTAGGTGCATGAGTAGTGTATGCAAAAAAAAAATACTAGCTCTATTGAACAACATTAGAGTCAAAATTGGCTCGAAGAAAACAAAAGCCTAGTTGCTCCCAACATGGAGGTTGTACCAATGGTAACCATGGTAGGGGCCATGGCAAAGGAACATTCAAAGGCAGATCCAGTTGTGGAGTTGAACACTACTACAAAACCTAGACTCGATGAAGCTATTGAACACTACAAGGCCACACTTGTAGCAGTAGGGGCCATGCCTAATCTAATGCAATTTAGGCAGGAGATCCTATAGATCACCGTTTAACTACTTGATTTTTCTATTTACTTGGAGACTATCTCATCTCTTAGGGTAGCAAAAGAAAAATTGCGGTCGCTTATTTTAGTACAAACCATTAGAACTCTTGTGGCTATGATGACTTCTACAAAATTTAGGTGTCTCCTCCCTATGGTAATGCCTATCTACTGTGACAATAGGAGTGCAATCTAAATTGTACATAATCACATCTTTCATGAACATACCAAGCACAATTGATTATCAATTCATTCATCACCATTTGTTACAGTGTATCTTACAGTTACACTCCATCTCCCAATCAGTTGGCCAATATCCTCACCAATTCCCCTCCGCCATGATGCTTTCAAGATCATGTATATATACGAACTCAAGTTGATCTCACACATCCCAATATGAATTCCAAGGGGCTATTACAATTTAGGCTCAAGAGCTCAAGGCCAAGTGTACCAGATTGTACTATCACTATATTGTAATCCTGTCAGTGTACAATCTCCGTACTGTTGTATTACTAAACCTATTTTGCATGCCTACATAAAAGTCTTTTATCTTCAATTCAATAGACACAATATATTTTTTTTTTTGGTAAACTTCAATAGACACAATATACAGAGGCCGCACCGGGGGAAAAAATACAAAGTCTTTTATCTTCAATTCACTGACTTGGGGGAAAAAAATTACAAATAAAATATCTTTTTTTGACTACCTTAAAATAAAAATTTGAACTCCTTAAAAAGAAACTTGACAACAAACCAATTCAACAACAACCTTTATCTTGGCATTAAAAAAAAAAAAAAAACCAATTTGATCTCAATATGGATAAAAAAAAAAAAAAAAATCTCAATAGCAAAAATTAGTAATTTGTTGATATATCTTAAATATCATAAAAAATAATAATTAAGTGGGCAGTAAAGTGTAAACACTAAAAAACAATTAAGTATGGGTAGTAGAAGTGGGACGTGAGATAGTGAGGAGTGAAGACAATTTTTTTATGATGATTGTATTGTTGTGTTGAATTCTTAATAGAGTAATGTAAAAGATACAACAAAAATTCTTCTTAATGAGTTACAAAGACTAATAACTTGTCACAATTGAGTTGAATTGTTTTTTTTTTTTTTTTTTTTGATGAGAAATCCGTGAGTTTATTAAGATGAGGAAAGATACAAAGCATCCTAAATCACGAAGGACTAAATAAAAGATGGAGTTTCTTCAATCCATGTTACAAAGTTAACAATTCCTTTGGCATAGTGTGCCAAGGTATGAGCCGGTTTGTTTCTTTCACACCGAACATGCTGCACTTGGGATTGTCTGAAGTTTTGCAGCTTAAGGTGAATGCCTCCTATGCAATTTTCGATAGTAATCGGTACCGTGGACATGTCTGCGAGAGCTCCTGAGAGAGCCAAGGAGTTTGTCTCAAAGATGGCCTCCTATATTCCGATGTCAGTGGCGAAAGAGATTGCTTCCTCCATTGTTTTGGCTTCAGCTTTAAGTGGTCCCAGCGGTAGTGACAGACGCTTACTTAAGGCAGTAAGTACTGAACCCTCATGATTACGCACAACGACTCCAATTCCAACTGATTTGGAATTTTTGAAGACTGTTGCATCCGTGTTGACTTTATACCATGGGAAAGAGGGAGGAGTCCACCGTGAGTCATCGGCAGTCTTGGGCTGAAGGCGTCTGAGATGTGCTACTTGGAAATCCGCAAGTAGAGTTTGGGTTTTGTATATCATCTCCTCGCTGGATTGTCGTGGAGATCCAAGCCGAGACTTGTTTCTATTGCACCACATGCACCAAGTCGATGTGGCAATTAGCTCAAGCATATCCTTTCCCACATGTTGCATGAAGATCACAAGGTGCCAGAGAAAATCCACAAACTCCCTGTAGTTGACACCTCTAATATCAAGTGCTAGTCTTGTTTTTTCCCATGTCTCACGTGCTTTGTCACAATTCCAAAAGATATGTCCACTAGTCTCCTCATGCATGGCGCAAGCTTCACAAGTGACTTCCTCTAGAACTCCACGGTGGTATAGATTAACTTTGATGGGGAGTATATTGCGGCAAGCTCTCCAGGTGAAGGTTTTGATTTTGTTTGGAATATTGAGGCTCCAAATGGTATTCCAAAACAAATGATGATCCCGGTCATTTGATGCACGACCTTCATGGGCTTGAGAGGAGAAGGATAGAGCTAGCTTATAAGCACTATTGACTGTGAAAATACCTTTTGGATGGTAGGCCTAGATAAGACGATCTTTGGCGCGACTGCAGCTACGTGGGATACTGAGGATTGCGTCGGCATCTTCAGGGAGAAAAATGTGGTTGATCAAGTCGAGCTTCCACTCTCCTATCTCATCATCAAGAAGGGTACATACTCGTGCATCCAAGGGGATGTGTTTGGCGTGGAGATGGGTCGAAAGGTGGATTGCCTTGGGAGCCATCTGTCAAGCCAGACTTGTGCTGTTGTGCCATCACCAATCTGCCATCTATATTCGGCTCTAACCAAGTCTTGGGCAGCAATGATGCTTCGTCACGCATAAGAAGGTTTTGGGCTCAGTTCTGCCCGAAGAAAGTCAGTGTGCGAAAAGTATCGAGCTTTGAGGACCCGGTAGACTAAAGATTGGGTGTTTGTTTGCAGTCGCTAATCTTGCTTCGCTAGGAGTGCCAAGTTAGAAGCTTTTAAATTATGAAAGCCCAAACCACCTTCCTTTTTTGGAATGCAAATTTTGTCCCGAGATAGCCACGCCGTTTTATTCTTCCCATTGGATTGGCCCCACCAAAATGCTCGAACCATATAAGTCATTTCATCACAAAGTGTGTCAGAGAGTTTAAAGACACTCATGGTGTAAGCCGGGATCGCTTGAGCCACTGCTTTTATGAGAATTTCTTTCCTTGCTTATGAGAGCATCTTTTCCTTCCAACCGGACAACTTACTATCTAGTTTTTCTTTAAGAGCATGGAAAGTGTTTTTCTTTGATCTACCCACCAAAGATGGTAGCCCCAGGTATGTCTCATGTTGCTTTATGACCTTTGCACCAAAGCACTGTTTTATCTCCTCTTGCATGTCCTATAAGGTGTTGTGGCTGAAGAATAATGAAGTTTTCTCATGGTTGATTTTTGGCCCGATGCTTGCTCATATGTCTCCAAGATTTGTACAAGATGGTCAGAGTCTTCTTTAGTGGCTTGGCAGAAAATAATACTATCATCTGCAAAAAAGAGGTGTGAGATATGTGGGCCTTATGGGGAGGCTGCCACTCCTTTGATAGATCCTATTGATGTGGCCCTTTGAAGAAGAGATGAAAGTCCCTCTGCACAAAACAAGAATAGAAAAGGAGAAATTGGGTCCCCTTGTCTCAAGCCCTAAGAGGGGACAATGTGGCCACGAGGTTTGCCATTTAACTTGATTGAGTAAGTCACAGTGGTAACACATTGCATCATAAGGTTTACCCACTTAGTACAAAAGCCCATCTTATGCATTATATCTCGAAGGCAGTTCCATTCTACTCTATCAAAGGCTTTACTATATCAAGTTTCAAGGCCATCTCCCCATTTTTTCCATTTATTTTCTTGTTTAGGTGGTGCATAGTCTTAACAGCATCTAAGATATCATTAGTTATTTGGCATTCGGACATAAAGGCACTTTGATGCTCTCTAATTATCTTAGGAAGGAAGCGTTTTAGCCTGTTTGCAATAACTTTATAAGCCAATCTAGATATGACATTACTTAAGCTTATGGGTTTGTATTGTGTTATTTTTGTGGGATTTTTGATCTTTGGAATCAAAATAACATGAGTTTCATTAAATTTTGGGGGAACAATACCAAAATTTAGAAAGTCAAGTACAACCTTAGTAACGCACTCACCAGATAAAGACCAGAAGTGTTGATAGAATAGTGGGGGCATACCATCGGGACCAAGTGATTTCTTTGGGTGCATCTGTTTAAGAGTTTTGTAGACTTCCTCTGCTTGAAATGGTTGGCATAGAAACCTGTTCATGGAGTCAGTCACAACTGACTGAATTGCCGCAACAACAGCTGCTGTGTCTGTGGGTCTGCTGGATTGGAAGATATTGGAAAAATACTCCAATACGATCTTTTCCATCATCTGATCATCCTTATGCCATGTTTAGTTATCATCTGTGAGGCCTTGAATGGTGTTTCGTTGCCTATGGTTTGATGCTTTTTGGTGGAAAAATGATGTGTTTCTATCACCATCAGTAATCCACATATGTTTTGCTCTCTAGTGCCACATAGTGTTCTCGGCATCAAGCCAGCGGTTGAGTGCTTTACGGACTTCGTGAATCTATTCAACATGTAGCTGTGGGTTTTGTTCAAGGGCTTGCAACTCCTTTTCTAGTCTTGTGATCTATCTTCCTACGTGTCCAAACTCAATTTTATTCCATGTTTCTAGCCTTGATTTGCAACTATCAAGGAAGTTTGTGATCGAGATGCCGACGGGTTTGTATAGGCTTTCCATCCATGCCTCCTAGACTACTTCATCACAGCGAGGATAACGTAGCCACATTGCCTCAAAGTGGAATGGACGTTTAAGTCGAGGTCGATGGTGTCTAGCAGGTGGCAAGGTTAGTACGAGCATTGAGTGGTTGGAAGTGGACATAGAAAGGTGGTGTACTGTGGTACCTTGGAAAAGAGATGTCCATGAAGTTGCAGTAAGTGCTCAGTCTAGGCAGATAAAAAATTTGCCTTCTATAAGGTGCTTTTGGGACCAAGTGTATGGAGAGCCAACAAAACCCAAGTCGACGAAGCCACAGTGATGAATTGCCAAGCGAAAGCGATCCATCTGTTTGGCTGGCCACAAGCATCCTCCATGCTTTTCCATTCGGCTAACAATCTCGTTGTAACCGCTGAGACAAAGCCATGGTAAGTTGCTTGAGAGCTTTAAGGATTCAAGTGAAGTCCATGTTTCCTCTCGCTTATTTATGTCAGGGTGCCCATAGAATCTCGTTAGCCTTCACTTTAAACCTGTGTTGTCACGAATGATATGGGCATCGATAAACCAATTGTAAAAATTTTGGACGTGTACTTGGGTTCCGGGTTTCCACAGGAGAGCTAGACCACTGCTAAAACCATTACTTGAGACCACAACACCTTGATTATAAACCCAATTCTGCTTTATGTTGTTTAGTTGTTCAGTGGTGAGCTTGGTCTCCATTAAGAAGACACAAATGGGATCTTTTTTCTTCATTGCTCTCTTAAGAGCTTTTACTGTTTGGGGGTTCCCAAGCCCTTGATAGTTCCAGGTTAAGATACTCATTGCGCTTGGTGGTGCTGCATAGCAGCCATCGCCGATCCTAGATTGTCAGCCATGAGTTTTCCCAAGGCCTTTGCTTCTTCATCCAAACTGGTTTTTTGCTTCTTGTCAATGAAAATGGAACTCTGTGTTTCAAGTAGTTAACCCTTATGTTTTAGGCCCAATAATGGTGTGCATGAGTCTGTGGTGTCCATTGCATGGTTTGGGGGGGCCAGTCTACGCCATGTTGCTATTTTCGGGCCCACTGATGATTTAGTGGTGGGGTGTGGTGGGCTGTTGTCAGGTTGCAAGGTTGCAATGTGTCAGGGAGTGTGGGCGTTGGTGGAGAGAGTTGGTTATTTTTTTGGAGTGTCCCCACAGGATCCAGGGTGACTTGATACGGGATGGTGGATAAAGGAGTATCAGAGAGGGAGTTAATCATGGGATTTGGAGTGGAGGATCTTGCCAACTGTGTTTGGGGAGTCGTGGAGTCTGTGATTGGAAAGTAATTTAAATCTTGGTAAACTTCCGTGATAAACATGTCAAAAAGATTTTGGTTGGTTATGATTTCTTGTTTGTGGGCATAAGTTTAGGCGGTGGTATGTTGGCTATGGTGGAGGATGGTGGTGGGCTCGGCGATAGTTGGGCTGTATTTTGGGCTCGGGGGGGGGGGGGGGGGGGGGAAGGTTTTGCGGCCAGAGATGGTGTGGGGTAGTGTTTTTGAGGTGAAGGTGAGGGTTGGGTGGTTTTGGTGTTCACTAGTTACGGTTGTTGGATATTGGTGGTGCTAGCTCGCAACCATGGATTGTACTATTGGTCGATTCTTTTCAGAGTGCCGCCGCTGTTAGTCCATGTTTTATAGTCTTTCTCATCGTGGTTGATGAGGCCACACCAGTAGCAGAATATGGGCATTCGTTCATATTTGAGGGAAATCCACAGTGGTTTGGAATCGCCGACGTCCATGAATCGGCCTCGAGATATAGGTTGGCTTATCAATATTGACCTAAACCCGAATGTATTGACCACGGCATTCTCCATTGGGGGATGTGTCAATCTGTTCTACCTGTCCCAAGGATCATTCGATAGCGTCAGAGTTGGTTTTGTTCATACGACTAAGGGGGAGGTTGTGTATTTGGATCCAGAAAGACGCATGATCAAACTTGGCATCCTCAACAAATGCAGAGTCAGTGGGTTTATAGAGGACAATTAAATACTTGTCGAAGGGCCATGGTTGTTGTGCCATGATCTTGAGAGCGTCTGCCTCATTGGAGAAAAGGAGCACTGTATTGAAGCCAAGGTCGCGAATTTCAAACTCATGAATAGAGCGCCACATGCTCTTGAGAGTTCTAGAGAGTGCTTCAATGTTAACCCAGTGTTTGGTGAAGAGCTTAGTGACGAGAACTTTTGAGTTGTCTTCAATGGTTCGGTCTAATGGAACAATTTGTCTCTCTTATGGATTGAGTGATAAGCGTGCCCATTGCCTAGATAGTTCATCCATGGCAGGGGTTTGAGAGAGTGGTGGTGAGTGGAGGGAGGGAGGGAGTAGGCCAAGGGAGGGTAGAGTTTTCACCAATGAGGGAAAAGGGAGGCCTATACAAAGATAGGCGTTAGGGTTTCATCATCGTGGCTTTCTCAATAGAGAGAGCGCACGAGAGAATTTTTTTTATTTTTTATTTTTATTTTTTACTGCATTACTTGAATTGTTAATTAAATGAATTGAAAAGAGTAAAGAAAAAAACTAATAAATAATAAATTAAAGTATTTTAAGCAATAATAATGGTTGGTGTATATAATATTAAAATGCTACAACAATAATTAACGTTCACTTAACAATAATAATTAATAACTTTATTATAGTAAGAGACAATGATGATTTCCAAGATTTAATATTAGCAACTAAATTAATATCTTCATTATACTAAGAAACAATATGTCTAATGAAGTTATAGTTTATCTTTAATTCTTTTGCTAGTACTACGAATAAATTTCCAATAAGGAAATAATGTGTACCGCAAGATTCATCTCTTATCTATTATTAATTTTTTAAGAGAAACTCGTGTTGACTTCAAAAAACCTTCATTCGAGTTACGAGGAAAAAAAAGAATCTTATTTTATCATCTTAATAATCAAGAAGAACTAAGAAAATATTATTTACAATCATTATCAACCTTTTCAGCACAAATTTAAATGATCCCCTATAAATATCGGTAGAGCCGCCACTAACAATATAATAAAGATATCCATTATTTTTCAGTATCAATGTTACATTAACCGATTATCATTGTAAGTTGAGCTGAATTCATTGTAATACTTGCTGGCTACCTGAAAAAACGATTATCAATGTTAAATAAAGATATCCATGCTTACCAAATAAGTTCAGCTGAATTCATTGTAATGCTTGCTGACAACCTGAAAAACCCAACTTAACTCAACTTTTGACCACGATAAAGAATGTGTAAGTTGGAGAATTCCATGAATTCATTAGCCTCAAAATTCATATGTCTCTATATATTGGTAAAATAAATAAATTGGTAAAATAAATAAATAGCTTCTTTAGTGATGATGTCCATTTTACAACATTTTTAAAAACTACTAGTAAGTTGCCCGTACAATGCATGGATAATGTAGTTGATGATGCCAGAAAATCCTTAGTTGAACTCCTCGTCGATACAGATGGACGAAGGTGTTGACTTCATCTAGAGACGAACCTTTTGGTGCTATTATTCTCTGGCTTTATAGCTTTTCATGCAAAAAAACCGTCGGTTTAATTCCTTGTCAATACAGATGAACGAAGGCATTGGATTTGTCCAAAGATGAACCTACAATAAGATATGAAATAGAGAAAGATTGACACACTGGTGTGGTGTTTGCCAAACACCCTCCAATGATTAAGTTAGAATGAGATTCAGTTGATGTATATTGCAAAAGAATTCAACTTGAGAATAGTTCTTGGGATGAGAGTTGTGTACCTCCTTGCCTTTGGTTTGTGTGGGTTTTTATAGCCCTTACCTTTATTGTATAAATGAATATCCGCATTCATGAAATATGGAACCGTTGGTATTAATGGATGGCTTTTATTATCCGCCAACGGCTATTCGTCTGTTAGTGTCCGTACGTTACTCCTTAGCTGCTTTGGGTATTGAATGTCTTTTATAGCTTCGTCAATCATTGATGTCTATACGTTATGCTTTGCAACAAATAGCATTTAATTCGTCCGTCGAGAGATGAATGATCTTGATAAATTAACACTCATCAATAATGACTGCGGAGTTATTATAAACTTCAATGGTATTTTGCCCGTTGGTCCATTGGTTATGTTTTTGCCCGTTTGACACATTAACTGTTACTCATGTTATTTATGGAGAACTCATTTAATTTATGTTGTAGTCGTTCATCACATGGACAATGCTATAAATTTTTCCTCTTTTGCTATATGATGGACGATGGTGATTTTTCTCCTCTCCAGTAGTAATATTTTATGAAATGTAGTTTTGGAAAATATTATACATATATTATAACATAATTGTTATAGAATTTGTTAATAATGAGTTCATCATAAGTAGAAACAATTATAGATTACACACATATCCGTTATAATTATTCAGTTCAAGTAAAGAGAAATAAAAAAATAATTTTGGAGAAATATTGTAGAATAAAAGTTAATATAAAATGTGTTTTTCTCTTTCTCCTTAATTCTAAAATAAAATACAAATCTCAAAAAACCAAAATCAATCACATCCTTTATAACCCACAAATCTACAACATTTGACCTTAATATCAAAATCGTAATTGTCAAAATCGTAATTGCCGCTGTTGTCACTCAATATAAAATGCAAACCCCCCTTCCTTGGTTGTTGCCAACTCGTACGGGTTAGGATTAGATGGGACAACGATGTTAGAACTAGGTGTCATCAAAATATTGAAGATAAATGAAATCATTTTAGGACTATTGTATTTGACATGGGATGGCATGAAGGGCTATGTGGAAGTATATATAAAGGAGTAGAAGTACAAGAGGTGAAAATGATGAATTGAAATGCAAAGAATTTTGTGTATATGTGTGAGAGAGAAAAAGTCTTAAAACATTGAACCAAAGGATACAAAGAATATGTACTTTTTAATTAGAAATTTCTTGAAATATTGAACCAAATAAAACAAAATTTTAATATTTAATTTGATTTTATCTTTGATGTGACACTTGAAAATATTTCAATTCTCATTATCAAGAATGCGTCAGAACATGACACTCTCTCATATAAGGTCTTTGTTTATATATTTAATGATTGATTGCTCTCACACCCACTCACTCTAGTAAGTTGTATCTTTTGAGTTAAATACATTAAAAATAGAAGAGGCTACTGCCTTTTTCACCTGTTACTCGACATGACGAGTTTTCAATCAAAACTTTATACATACTTACACACAAAATATTATTAAAGAGCCAATTTGACAACTTCCGTGTAGCATTAACCTTGCATTTTGTGAGTTGCGGGGTATACCCGTACACCTAAAGTCTTGCATGATAACAATAATCAAGCTTTTAAACTTCATGAAATCCGCTACTTTAATGCCCATTTGACAAGTAACCTATATTTTTTTCGGGCCACCGTGCCAACTTTCCGTTGAATTTTTATCATTCTAAGTGTTTTGTTGTAGCGAAATATGGCATACCTTTCACAGTGATTAGTAAAGAATTGCTAAACTTGGTATTATAATAATGAAGGTGGATTTATAAGTATGGAGCAGAACCCACCAGGCACCAGCCATAGAAAATGCATGGGGGCTTTGACTTGAAGTCTCAACAGTGCTAAAGTGTAGAGTGTGGACATGAAACTGATAGAGACCAGGTACGTGTTTTCTGCTAAACTTTACAGCCTGCAGGGGCAGACAGAAATTTTCATATGTATTGTCTGTATACCAAAAGCTACATGCCAAGACGGGCATGGAGGCCCAACTTGAAGGTGTGACATCAACTTATGTCTAAAGAAGTTAAAAATAATTAATATACAAATAAGTTGGGCCAAATTAGGAGGAAGTTTATCAAAAAAAAAATTTGGTAGGGTGTCATATATCTTAAAAATGACCCTCAATTTGCTGGATGCTTGTCCAATAGAACGGTAACTTGCTCACACAAACATCGTCATGTCTTTCTTGTTTGGTTTATCGTTGTTTAGGTTAGTAAACCGTGAACAAAAATTAATTCTTGTGTGTCAAATAGCATAATTTCAAGATTAACAGTAAATCCCACGATTAGCTAAACAACTACTTGACACCTAATTGATCGATTGAGATGTGTCTTGACACTCTCGATCAAAAATTGTAAGACCTAATTTTTACTCAGGTTTGTTAAGTCGACTAATCACTTATAGAATGGAGTCCTACTTACCAAATTTAGTATTAAAGGGATGATTTAAAATTGACTAAATAGAAGAAGAGAGAGCCTTTCACATATAAAAAGGCATGATTCCATGCAAATAAAAATCAATATTACTGATATTTGGTGATCTAGTTGAAGCCACAATACTTACACAATCAAGATTGAGACCAAGACACATTTTTTTTACTTCAACTCACTCTCTCTCTCAAATTACAGTTTTTTTTCCCCCTAATATACAGTGTTTCAAAAAGGGTTTTAATTGTTTCATAACAAATAATATCTGCACTGTTTCACATCATATCTACATTCTCTTACATAACGTGTGTGGACAATTAATTTGAAATTGTGAACATTAATTATGTGAAACATTTTACATCCAGGGTGTAAAACAATAATTAGCCGTTAGCTTATAAATAAACTAAGGATTTTAACCCCTCCAGTCCCCCCTTCTCATGCTCCATCTCCAATATCAGACAATTTTGTGCAATAATTTTTTTTTTTTTTTTTAAAGTGAGGAAGTTAATGGATGATGATAATGTAACAAAACATAACACTTCAGCCACCTCATGACCTTCCTTAATTGGGCACTCCAATCAGCAGACAGGATTACAGACACCCATTATAAAAGGAAAAGCAACGCTTCTCTCATAATTTGGCATACTACAAAACCCCGCAGAAAACAACAAAACCTAGTCACCAACTAGGTGCTTAATTGCCTAATCATAATCCATATTACAACACGAAGCTTCTTTATATCATTGCTTGTCTTTATTCTCACCACACATTTGTCTATCTGATAATATTCTTTACTCTCTATTCGGTACTAGATTTGCCAATGAAAGTTTTTTCACTTTTTTTTTATCCTTTTAACTACTTTGAATTTCGGACCTTGCTAATCCCACTACGCACTTCTTTAATTAACCTCACCAAACAGCATATTCTTTGTTTATATTTTCCCTGGTTTATGGTTCTGACCTTGTATAAATCTAGGGTTTTGTTCAATTGGTATGGTAGGAATCGGTAAAGAAAGCTCTCATAGTTTCTGAAGTAGTACCCATAAAACTATAAACCATTTTCTGTTTAAGCCATGGACTTAAATGTTTTCTTGAAGGAAACAGTTTGTCTAAGGCCGTCTGAACAGTCCCAAAGACAAACTATTGAACTTTCTGGTCTGGACAGGATATCCCCTGCAATTCTCTATGCTGTCTTCTTTTATAAATGTAACTTGAACTCAGAGGCAGAAAATAGTATTGAGAGAGCCAAGAGAGCTCTCCAAAAGGTTCTGGTTTCATGGTATCCAGCTGCTGGGAGATTTAGAATCAGTGATGCAACGGGGAAGCTGGAGATTGACTGCAACGATGAAGGTGTAACCATGATCACTGCAGTGTGTGATTCCAAGCTTGAAGAGCTTGGCAAACTGCATGAATACAAACCATGCTATGAAAAGCTTGTTCCGCAGCTTTCTGATGCTGATGATATATCAAAAAACCCACTTGTTCTTGTGCAGGTTTTGGTTTCATTTGCTTATGAACAATACATACCCTTTTTATTTTGCTAAGTAAATAGTACTGTAGAAGGGAAAAGTGGAGCTCAAATCCTGACATCAGGAATCATAAAGGGTGCCAGTAATACTGGGCTATCTGAATCCCATCAAGAAAAACCCTGCTTTTAACAATTTATTTCAGTAATTTTTTTTTTAAGTCTCTAACAGCTAGCTATAAAATTTCTTTCATATTGAAGTTTTTCTACAATCCTTGAAAATTATTTTTTGGAAACTTTATGAACCGGAGGTCATGCCAGTCAAGTTTTGCACTCCAAAAAAAGAAACCCTAAATTTGTCTTTTTGACATTAAATTTCAATAGTGTATAGTTAATTTCTTTTGATCCCCACCCAAAAGAGAAAATAAAGGTGTACCATCCCAAGTCTATTAATAATTGTGTAAGCTTAATTTAGGTCATGAAAGTAATCATGTCTCTTCACAATTGTTCCCCACTTTCTGCTGCTGATTTATTTTTGTTAGATTTATGTCTTCTATATATTAAGTGAGAAGAAAAATAATCTAGGTCCGCTAATGATGTACGGAACCCTAACCCTAGATACTAATTTTCTTTATTTGTCTAGTTGTTGATTATAGAGCTATTACTTTTGAGGATAATATATTTACTGTTATAATCAGTTATCATTATCTAATCATTTCAATCTAGAAATTTTAATTCAGCTAGCTTCTGTGTGAAACTTGAGAAGCTGTTTTCTACTAGGGTTTGACTGAACAACAATTTACTTATATTTGCTTCAAGGAATGAAAATTAAGTTACACCGGATAAGACTGAACAAAAAGAAAAAAGAATCCAAAAGCTACACCTTGGGTTATATTGTTTTAGACATCATAAATATTCTATGAATCCACTAAAGCATTATAAATGTTGTGTGGCTAGTTTAATTGATGATTGTGGTAATACACCACTTAACCAAAGGTGGTCATGAAAAAAAAAATTGAGAAATCAATTCCACTTCACTTTTTCATTCAGAATGGATTAGATGATAGATATAATATTAAGCTTTTTCTTTCCCCTGTATAGGCTCTGTGTTTGTGTGTGTTGTGTTTTTCTCGAGAATTTAACCCCAACATTTTTTAAGTTAATGTTCCCT
Organism: Quercus robur; assembly: GCF_932294415.1. Taxonomy (NCBI): domain Eukaryota; kingdom Viridiplantae; phylum Streptophyta; class Magnoliopsida; order Fagales; family Fagaceae; genus Quercus; species Quercus robur. The sequence goes on along the minus strand of NC_065536.1, from coordinate 31,157,722 downwards.
ATATATCTGCAGATAACAAGGTTTGCTTGTGGAGGGCTTTCAGTTGGTGTTGGAGGTAGCCATGCTTTATTTGATGGCAGTGGAGCATTCACTTTTCTAGCATCATGGGCTCATATATCAAGTGGGAAAGATGAATCTGACCTTATTGTTCCCAACCATTCAAGAGATGCGATTTTGCATGCTATCTATTCTCTGCATTCAACCCCTTCAGCTGCTTCAATTTATGAACAAGACCACATAATAGCTATTGAAGATCTCTATGGGATACCAATGCAGACCATGGCATCCGATGACAGATGTTGGGAAACTGCACTAGCAAAATTCAGCCAAGTTGATCCTCAAGGGGGACCTGAACTTATTACATTGTGCATCAATAAGGAAACTGTTGAGACATTGAAGGCATTAGCAATCGAGAGGGGCAAGCTCTTGAAGTGTTCTACGTTCGATGTTTTATGTGCACACCTATGGAAGGTATGTTTTAGAAGCAGGAAAGGAAAAGGTATTTCCATTCAATAAATCAAAAAGACATTTTCAGGACCACCGGAGCATGAGTATTATGAAGCATTAGATTTTCTTTTTGAAAAGAATATATAATTGCGTATAATACTCAAAAGTATAATGTACCTAAACTAGTTCTAATTATAACATTTGGTGGTACACTGGTGTTTGAATGGTAAATAATTAATATGAAAGAAATATTCCATAGCCATATACAGGTGTAAACAAAGTTAATTTCCTCACCATGCATTAACTTTTAAGCTGTGTACTTGAGTTCATACTTTGCAAGCATCTGCACAAATTTCATAAAAGAACTATATATTTATAGACATGCATGGTAAATTCTTTGTTAAATTAAATCAAGGATGAATGATACAATTTATAGGAGATTACCAGCAAAAATCACAAACAATACATCAAAAAGGGATTATAGCAAGTAATATATAAGTGAAACAAATGTTAAGTTGTGATTTCTTTTATACATTTTATTAATATCTACAGATTCCTGAAAAATTATTCCTCCATTATTGGAAATCTATTTTTATTTGAGAACTAGGTTGATAGCAGCCCATAGTAAATCTATGATAACCTTAGCTATGGATAATCAGTCTAGGGTCAACAGTAAGGTGTATAAATCACCCAGTGTAAATATGTATATTACTGAGTAAACATGTAGTCGTCTAGGGTTTATAATATAAATCAATGTGGGTCATGAGACCGTATCTTACTGAGTAAACATGTAGTCATCTTGGGTTTTATTACAAGGACAAAGTTTAGCTAAAAAATTGGTTGTAGCTTAAGGCTACAATCTTACTTAATACATTCACATTACTACATATTTTGAAAATCTAACCGTTGAATTGCATATTCTTTATGTTCTTAATACACATATCAAATTTTGTGTCAATTGGATATTATTTATTATATAATCTAAAAGTTTACATTTTATGCATAATTTTAAACTACAAAAACTTGCAATTTAAATAATTTATTGATGACATAGTTATTGATTTTTAATTTTATAAATTTTTTGCAAGAATAGAGGATATAAGAAGAAAATGTAATCCAACAGAGGATTTGTCAAAATTCATCTTGAATAAAGAGATATTGAGTAAGGTTGTAGCCTTAAATTATAACTAATTTTGTAACTAAATTTTGTCCTTATTATAATATAAATCAATGTGGGTCATGAGACCGAATTAAATTAATTTCTCTCTCTCTCTCAATAATAGCAACATGCATGGTATTAGAGTCCCCACCTCAACGAGAAATTATAAGGTCCACATGATGGACAAGTAACGTAGTCCACCATTCCACTAAAAGGCTCACACCTGTTTAAAATTGCTGAGTTAGAAATTTTTTTTAAATAGAAATTGATTACTGACTTAGCAATTTTAAATAAATGAGAGTCTTTTAGTAAAATGATAAACAAATGACGTGATCTACCAGAATATTGTATAATTTCTCCACCTCAACAATCTACCACCTAGTCATTTGCACTTCACCATCCACTACTAGACCTCAAAATTGCCTCAAACCGGCCCATTACTAGCTCTTTTTTTGACAAAAAAAATGCTATTTATAATTTAGACTTTAGTGTACCGCTCAGTCTTTTCATAATCACGGTAAGATGTCACATGTGCTCTCACACGCTCCCCCAGCGTGCTTAGGGGCATGCACACATCGCTATATATAGCTCTTGAGACATATTCTTATACTTATTTATGTGTTGGCTCCATATTGATTATTGACAACACATTTCACATGCTCCAAGCATTGTACATGCCTCACTCTATCACATGTTGGGATGCACTTAGTATTGGGGACTCTCTTACGTATCAAATTTCTTTAAATGCTACACACACCTTACATAGTTTTTCTAACCGTCAAACCACGTCTAATAAAATTCCGAACACCGTACAACCATCCCAATAAATTTCCAACCACATGTAAGTAATGGTTCCACCTGCTTCATTTAATGGTTATTGAAGAATTTTCATCTAAATCTAAGTTGCCATTAGACTTCCGCTTTTAAATCTAGAGAAATACATTTGTGTCCAGCTATTGTAAACTTAGGGAAACCTAAGGTTAGTCAATTTAGGGTGAACTACAGTTGATTTACTATATAAAATTATAAATCACTCATTGTATATAATACATCATTGAGCGTAGATGTAGTTTTTTGGGTCTTGTGCTAGTTATGGATGTAAACTGTGAGACTGAATCACATTAATTTTCAATACATTTTCTCTCCCTCTCACTCTCAATCCCCTATAACAATTTCAACATATTTTTTTTGAAAGTGACAACTATATTGCTCATGAATTTTACAATCGTGTGTGTTGTAAAATTATATTTGTTGGTAGCTGGTAATGACAAATTCTTTTTTGACGAAAAATAATTCCAGAAATCCATTGTCAGGATTAAGAATATTAGCACCTCTCTAATACTCATGATTTGGGCCGGATTATACATGCGTCTTGTACCTCTATTCTTCTTGTCTGTTTTCTAAACCATTTTTTATTTTATTTTATTTTTTTATCTACCATTTTCAATGTTAAAATATACGCAGAACGTCAATAACATCTATGCGACATCTATAAACAAATAAACTATGGTTGTAAAAAGCATATTATATATGTCTGACTAGTACACAAAAAGTCAACAAAACTGAATGCACCTTTAATTCCCTTGGTCACAAACATGGATTCCTGTATACATCCTTGCATTTGTGGCTGTGATTTCTCGTACACCTCCACATATACACACACTAACTATACACATTATTACTCAACATATCTTTGTGCTTACAACTAAACAGTAATAATTGTGTTTGTGATTGATTTTCTATTTTCTAATCTTATAGGCAAGAGTAAAGGCTCTTCTTCTAGATCCCAACACAAATATATGTTTGCAGTTCCCAGTTGATTCCCGAAACAGGTTCCAACCTCCACTTGGCGAAAACTTTACTGCCAATGCCTTTGTTCTCGCCTCAGTTTCGTGTTTAGTGAAAGAACTATTAGAAGAACCTCTTCACAGCACAATTCATAAAATTCAAGCAGCAAAAGACATTATTACTGATGAGTACATCAAACTATACGCAAAAGCTCTCGAGTCCTCGAACAAGTTTTTACCTTCTATGCGAGAGTTGACAATTATTACTGATTGGTTGAAGTTCCCCTTCAATGCACTAGATTTTGGTTGGGGAAAACTTTCTAGTGCTGCTCTTTTAGCAACTCCTGTGCAGGAAACTGCATTTCTGATGATGAATCTTGAAGAATCTGGAGGTTTCTTAGTTCGGATTGGAATTGGAGGTCAATACGTGCATGATCTTATCAGCAACTTCAATAACTTCAACTACTGCTGAAGTGGCAGAGCCCCTTCATGCATGTATGTTTCGTACTATGTTAAGTTTTTGTAAGAAATTAGTTTTTAGTCTGACTGGTGCTGTAGTATAGATCTCAGTGGTTTTTTTTGGAAGAAAGACCTCAGTGTCTTATATTATAGCATAAACTTTGTAAAAAAAAACCTAGTCAGAAGTATGTGAAATACTGTTTGTGGGTTTGTGATCTTTTGATTAATAAAACTATTCTGTACTATTATAAATAATGTACTTCTAATCTTTCATATACACACATGCGTTCACGAGTCAACCTTCTTTAATATTCTGTTTTTGCCCTTACACCATTATTCCTTATGGAATGGTTGAGTAACTCACTTTCTCCTGGCCTGATAATTCATGAGAAAATATCCTCTAATTCTTGTTTACATCCATTATTTTTCATCAATATCCATAATTGACGCAAAAATGTTCAAATTTTAACACATAATAGTAGATGTAAAAAAAAAAAAAAAAAAAAAAAAAAAAAAAAAACCAGTATAAGAGTATAAATGCCCTAATTTATGTGTACCTTCATAATCTTGTTTAGCATCAATTAAATGTCAAGACTACAATCCTCAATGAGTATTCATGTTTAAGGACATGAAGGAAAGTTTACAATTTTCATGTTTAAGGACATGAAGGAAATTTTACAATTTAAAAAGATCCTTGTATGGATTCAAGCAATCCTCCAAGCAATGGTATTTGAAGTTTCATAAAAAAAATAAAATAAAAAATCTTAAAGATTGGTTATGAGATGATTCCCTTAGATCACTATGATTATGTATGGAGGTGCAATGAGAAGTTAATAATATTGTCAATATTGTTGTTATATGAAGATGACAAATGACAAATTATTAGCTGGAAACTATCCAAATTTGATGTTAAAAACAAAGCCCTTCCAAGTATCAAAGTTTGAAATGAAGGACAAAGGTCCAACAATCTATGTGTTAGGGCCTTGCAAGTAGGGCTGTCCAAACCACCCGCCTAGACCAATCAAGCCGACCTAAAAACTACCTGATTCGAGGCTTGTGACGGTTGGCAATGGGTTCCAACTTCTAGAAACTGATTCCAGTGGGTCGATTGGTGGTTCATTGCTTTAAAATCTGACTCCAACCTACTCGACCGATCTCCACCAACCAAAAGCCACCATTCTCCGCTATATGAAGCATTATTCGCTCAGATCCGATGAGATCTCGAGGAGATTTCGTGTAGATCCAATGAGACCTGTCTAGTTCTAGAGGATTTTGACTAGATCAAGCCGAATTTCGACAAGATTTGACTTGATTTTGACCAAATTCAGCTAAATATCGGCCAAATCTGGCGAGTTCTGTCCAAATCTCCTCCTCCCTAACCTAACCGAGACCGACCACCAACTGACAAGAACCTGACCAGTCCAACCCAAGTTCTTCACCGATCGGCAACAGGTCTAGAAATTTCACACCCGATTTGGTTGGTCTGGTTGCGGGTTGGGCATAAACCCAACCCATGGACACCCTTACTTAGGAGAATAAAACTTACAAGAAATAGAGATGCAAATCTCTTATATCAAGATTAGGAAAATTATTTGAAGAAGGTGCTCAAGAGATTCAGTATAGCCAATTATAAATCTTTAAACACACTAATCAATAAATGAACTATCTTGAGTAAGCAAATGTGTCACAAGGATGAGGAAGAAATGAGAGCAATGGAAAATGTCCCTTATACACAAGCAATGGGCAACCTCATGTAGACAATTTATGCTTAGGATTGGGAGTGTCTTAGGGTTTGATATGAGTTGTGACTTGTAGTGCTGAAGGTGTTTATGATGTTTTGTGTTTAGTTGGAAGATTTGTCTGTCTAATTTTGTGCAGTTGTACTTTCCAATGTGCTCATATTAATAATACATATTCCTAAACTTTATGGAAAAAAATTTTTCAAATACATAAAGTTCTTGAATTCCAATAATATTGACAGGAAAAAAAAAAAAAAAAACATTAGTTGCCAAAACGAAAATATTAAAAGAAAATATAATTAATACACACACACACATATATATATATATATATGTGTGTGTGTGTGTACATTAATTGATTTTATATTTTATTCTAGATTTAAAACCTCAATTAAAATCTTACCAAATAATATTTTCTTTAAATAGTAGAGTTTACAATTTCAAATATAAACACAAACATAATAAATTTCTACTAATAATTACCATAATGATTGAATTTCATAACTTGACAAAAAATTAAAGAGTGAAAAAAATTATACTTTGTATAACGTTTTCATGCACTGCACACATTAAATACTAGTGTCTTTATATTGGCAAAAACAAAGTACAATTTCATAAAGGGAAAGATTTAGATATAGTATTTAGATGTTGTTCCTTAGGTTCCCCTTTTAAGATTCTACCATGTGAATTTTTTCTCATAGGATGAAAGTGTATTTTTTTTAATTAAATAGCCACATGACTGAATCTTAAAAGAGAAATCTAAAGAACAGCACATAAGGTATTGTATCTAAATTTGTCATTTTATAAATGTAATGAATTAATTTCAAGTAAAGTTTAGAAATTTTAAACCTTTTCTTTCAAAAAATTTTTTTTCTTTTTTTTTTTGTGGTAAATTACATATTTAGTCTCTAACATTTACAGCTAATGTCAATTTGGTCTCTAACATTTCAATTGTGTCAATTTAATTTCTAACATTTCAGTAATGTGTCAAAATAGTCCTTAGCTAACAAACAGGCTAACACTTGTACTGTCATGTAATATTACCTTCTTTTTTCTTTTTGGCAAAAATGCAAAACTGACTCTCTAACTTTCACCTTTTCTCATTTCAGTCCTCTAACTTTCAGTTTTGTCAATTCAGTCCTCTAATTTTCAATTTTTGTCAATAAAGGGCTCCGTTACATGGCTGTTAGTGGCTACCGTTAGACTTAATAAAATGACACAGTTTTGCTTGCTTTTTTTTTTTTAATTCGGAATTAAAAGAAAATAAGAAAAATCTATAAAAAATAAATAAATAAATAAAAGAGAAAGAAAGAAAGAAAGAAAGGAAGAAGAAGAAAACATTACCCTGAATCAAAACAAAATTGAATTGACCCAAATCCCTAACCCGTGTAACTCTAAGAGAGAGAGTGAGCCGGTTTGAGAGAGTTGAGGACTAAAATCACCAGCTGCTCTCCTCGCCATCCCTCGCTGCTCTGCTCGCCGTGTAAACCACCACCACCCTCGCTACTCTGCCTTGACTGAATCAGTGATGGAGTACTGAATCGGTGATGGGTGTACTCCGTAGCTCCAGCTCCGGCCAAGTTTTGCTCTGCCTTGCTTTACCATAGCACCTCCTCGCCTGTCATCCACTTCTTTCCCAACCACTTTGCAGGTAAACTAATCTATATATAAATGAGTCATCTGCAAAAATATACCTGCAAAAATCGGAGCTTACACGGCTCGCTTGAACCGGACTTTGCAAGTGGGAAAGTGGTGGTTTGCGATAGAGAAGTGAACCCACGTGTGGAGAAGGGAGCGATTGTACGAGATGCGGGTGGGGCTGGGATGATACTCGCGAACACAGTGGCGAGTTAGGAACAACGAATGTTTTTTTTTTTTTTTCCCCAAGATTTTTCTTATTTTCTTTCAATTCCAAAATTTAAAAAAAATAAATAAAAAATAAATAAAATAAAAAAAAAGGCGAAAAACACATTTTCGTCCCTACATTTTGACCCGATTCCCGTTTTGGTCCATAAGTTTTTTTTTTTTACCGCTTTTAGTCCCTCTCCAGAAAAACGGTTCCATTTTAGTCCCTGCCGTTACATCAGAAACGGATATTGCTGACGTGGCAAACGGCAAAGTCAAAAAATAATAAACTAATATCCACGTGGCCTAAATTAATAATAAAAAATATTTTTTAATGCCACGTCAGCATCTAAATTAAAAAAAAAATTAAAAACTCTCATAAAAAAAAAATCCTTAAATAAAAAAATTAATTTATTAATTCTAACTAAATAAAAAAAAATTAAAAACTCTCATCAAAAAAAAAAAATCAAAAACAAATTTAAAACTAAACCCAGCAAGAACAACAAAACCCAGAAAGAACTAAACCCAGCAAGAACAAACTAAACATAAAAATATTAAAAATTTTAGTTAAAAATAATTGTTCTTCTTCCCCAAGAACATGGTTGCCCAGAAAAAAGAAATTTTTCTGCTTATCATCATCTTCATCCTCCATCTCCCATCCTCCTCTTCGTCCTTATCATCATCTCTCAATCTCACTCTCTCAAAACCTTCGATACCCACAAATTGGCAAGGCCTCCCTCTATCTTTCTCTGTTTTCTCCGCCCAGATCTCTCTTCCTCGATCATCGCCACTCAACACCACCGCCTATCCAGGCGGTGCTTCCCTCATTTCTCACTAACCCCACCGTCCTCTAGCGGTGCTTCCCTCGTTTCTCACTACCAAACCCCACCGTCCTCTCTCTCCTTGATCTGAACATTGCCAGATCTCGCTTCTCTCTCTGTTTTGTTTCTCTCGCTTCGATCTATCTCTAGATCTCCCTCAAATCTCTAGTTCAACCAAAGCCAAACCCCACGAGCACCACCACCATCCACGACAGGCACCACGACACCAAAGCCAAAACCATGACATCTCGGTTTACTTTGTTGGGTTTGCTTTGTTGCTATTTGTGTTTTGAATCTGTGAAGGTCCTTTGTGTTTGTAGTGAGATAGTGAAAAATTGGCTGAGTAATTGTTGAAATCTTTGCGAAATAATCGGTTTTCATCTAACCTTGAGACACACATGGATGTGGTTTGTGAAAGAATTGGTTTTCATCTGAGTGAAAGAATCTTTAAAGTTATTCATTCGTTCGTTCTTAGTTATTCATTCTCCCTGTTAGTATTTTATTTTTTTCATTTTTTTTTCGTTTGCATTTTGTGTTCTTCTGATCTGGGTTTCTTTTTCTGGTGGAAATGAATGTGGGAGTTGTTGGGAAAGAGAGGTCGAGGGTGAACACTTGGCACAATGTGTTGATCACTATGCAGAAGAAGACCAAGGCATTGGTGGCGGAGCGTGAAGGGAAATGACTTTTGTATATGTTTTTGCTTGTTTGGATGCCAAGAAAATGAAATAAAAGAGAAGAAAATATTTCTGGGCAACCATGTTCTTGGGGGAAGAACATGAATAACAATTATTTTTAACTAAAATTTTTAATATTTTTATTTTAAAATTATTGATAACTAAAATTTTATTTTATTTTAAATAAAATAAAATATTTTTAATATTTTTTTAATTCTGCCGTTTGCCACGTCAGCAATATCCGTTTTTTATGTAACGGCAGGGACTAAAATGGAACTGTTTTTCTGGAGAGGGACTAAAAGCGGTAAAAAAAAAACTTAGGGACCAAAACGGGAATCGGGTCAAAATGTAGGGACGAAAATGTGATTTTCGCCTAAAAAATATAAAAAAGAAGAAGAAGAAGAAGCAAGCGAAACTGCGTCGTTTTATTAAGTCTAACGGCAGCCACTAACAACCATTTAACGGAGCCCTTCATTGACAAAAATTGAAATTTAGATGATTGAATTGACAAAATTGAAAGTTGGATGACTAAAATGAAAAAAATGTGAAAGTTAGAAGATCAGTTTTACATTTTTACCTTCTTTTTTCTAAGTGTGATTCACGGATTTTGTAACTCCCACGAGGGGCTATTTGGTTTGGGATCAAAATCTCTAACAAGAACATCCACACCACAACCCCAAAGCAAACAACAGAAATAAAAGAAGAAAATCTCATAGGACAAAGTGATTGATTTGACTTTCGCTGCTCGAGACATCCAACAAGTTTACTTATCTCATAAATTGGACCGTGAAACAATTAGACAAAAAAATTTCTTTGGATTTTCGGACTTCACCGTTGCTGAGAATGGTAAAAGGTTAATTTTGAAGTGGCCGTGAGAAATTCCTTAATTTTGAAGTGGCTATGGTGTGTAGAGATCATAATGTGGAGGTAGTGTTGGTTTCGACTAAGAAGATGGGGTCTGGGGATTCGTTGTGGGCTAGTGCTAAATTGCAATCGCTGTGGTCCAAGTTTTGAAAGATTAGGACTCTTAATTCTTGACGAGGATGCTCTAAATGTAATGGAGTGCATCTTATGTTTTGAGATCTACGAACTCCCTTGCCCACTTCATTGTTGGATGGGTTTCTGGCATTTGGAGCTCTGTTTTGCTCTCTTATGTAGAAGTTGATTTTTCTTTTCCCTCTTTTCCATTTTGTTAATAATATTTTTATCAACAAAAAAGAAATAAAAGAAAGAAGATAGATTCTAGAACAAAGAGATCATTGCTTGTATGTCTCTGCCCTTCGTGCCTCACCCTTTCTCTCTAGAGTTTTGACCAAGTTGTGACTGCTTTGGGGCTGTGGTGTGGGTGTTCTCTCAAAATATGAGGAGCTTGTTAGGGATTTTCATCCAAAATAACCTGTGAGTTACAAAATCCGTGAATCACACTTTGTTGTTGTTGTTGTTGTTGTTTTTTTTTTTTTTTTTTTTTTTTTTAAATGTAATATGACATGGCAGAACAGATGTTAGCCTACATGACAAAAAAATAATATTTTATTTAGTCCATTAATCATGTCAGCATTTTTCATTCAATACTTAACAGTAAGAACCATTTTGACCCAGCACTAAAAAAAATTAAACAAGAGCAATGAGGTTGAATGGCCCACCAATCCAAACCAGCAAAGCCCAAAGCATCTGATAGTGATGTCTATCATCTATAGTTCTATATGACATTTAAAAGTGGATGGTGCCATTTAGGTGAGCATTATTGGCAATGAGGTCGTCAATGGGTCCGGCCACGTAGACCCAGCTTGTTTTTACTTGGCCCATGGGCCTATTAGGTCAGGCTTAGCAAGTTGTTAACCAAACAATAGGTAAAGATGAGCCAGCCTGGGGGGGGTTGGGGGGGGGGGGGTGGTGAACCCTAGCTTATGGCCCTACCCGCGTGGTCAATACCCATTTGTCTTTAGCGAGTTAGGCCTAATGGGCTACATGTGGACTTTTTAAACGGCCTTCGATAGGCTTATAAAATTTAATAAAATAATTTATAATTATATTATATTACAAAACACAAATTGTCAAATTGAATTATTAAATGTACTAATAAAAACTATTGATTAACTTTTATATATTGGAGTAAATAAGTATATTGATGCATTCATGAATATATTAAGTTGAGAATAATTGCATCACTATAAAGTAAGGATAGAATCAATTTTATTTTTTTAAAAGGAAAGAATCAAATTATTTTTTTTTAAGGAAAGAAGCAAAAATTCAAAACCTATTTAATTTTTTATTTTGGTTTTAAATGGTTTTTTCTTTTTCAATCTTTTAATAAAGAAAATTTCCAACAATTAGTTTTTTTTTAATAAAAAAATCAAATTTACTAGACTACTAATAAAATATAAATCTCTTTAGGTAAACTAGTGGTTAGGTGTGTAATTTTAAAGTATTAATCTCTCGTATCTCAAGTTCAACACCCCCCCCCCCCCCAACCCCAACCCCCAACAATATTTTGTTATAAATTTCGAGTTAATGGGCTGGAAAAACGGGTTGGACTAATGGGCTAACCTAATGGGAAGAAAAACCAGCTCACAACCTGCCCCATTGGGCTAATGGGCTACCCATGAACCTTAACAGTATTGGGCTAGGCCACCCATTAGCCCAATGGGCTAACAAGCTATTTGGCCAGACCATGTACTATGAACTATTTGGTGACCCTTAACTGGTGGCAACCAAATTTAATTAGTTCAATTACCATTTTTTATTGGATTGCTAGTCAAATGGGTTTTACTACTTTTAGAGTATAACATTAACCATTGGTGGATGGTTAAACTGTTGAATCCATTATAATAATTATTATATATAATAAGATCATACTTTACAATCCATTTTATCTAATTACCCAATGCAAAAAGTCATAAAAGATATAACATTTAAAGCAAGAAATATAAAGGTTCATAAATTCTCATACATAATTAAACAAACTGAAAGTTCAGAAAATCTCATAAACTAACTAAAAGTTCATAAAATCTCATCTCAAATTGTTTAATAATCTCATAAAGGTGGTTTTTTTTTTTTTTTTTTTTTTTTTTTTTTTTTTTTTTCAAAAAGAATAAAGAAAAGAAAGAAAATTATTACAAAAAAGCCATAAATTTTTTTTTTCTTTTGAGAGTGAACCATAAAAAATTTTTGGTTTGGAATGCATTTTCTACTAAAAATGCTAGAATTCCGTTGAAATGGCTAGTACATGTCAAAATTTTAATCGAGTTTAGTGCATTATTTATGTACCATAACAGAATATTCTAAAGTTTCTAACCAAAACAAAACAGAACCCAAAACATAGTGTTCAGGCACCATAAAAGGTGTTGGAAGTGCCTGGAACCACTAGGATGTCCCTTGAACCCCAATTGGTTAATCATCCTTGTAATATGTTTTTGTACTATTACATTATTATTAAAAAAAAATGTTTCTTAGATACTTTTAATTGTAAAATATAAATATTGCCAAAATACTCTATGGGGGGTCCAACGATCAAGGAGTCCAGTCCGAGGATCAACTTGCCCAATCCAGTCCGAAACGAGTAAGCAAACTCCAAGGACTGTGCCTACCCAAGGAAAGCAAGAGAATCAAGATAACTGATATCCCTTAAAGGCCCAAGATTAGGAGAAGATATGGCAACTGGGGCAAGGATGGTGAGAGGAAGTTTCCTAAAGGAGACACCTCCCACCTCCACATTCAATACCTTGCACCAACCTCATCAGCTGCATTAATACGAAAATGACCCCTGAACAGTAACTTCACAGCTAGCAACTCCTTGTACCATATCTAGAAGGGTCATGATGGGACAAGTATCTTAAAAAGTGCTTTGAGACATACAAGTGGAGGGCTAGGATATAAGTAAACAGACTATAAAAGGAAGGGAACTCTCCAGAAAAAGGGAATGAACATTTTTCTAAGTAAAAAGAAACCAATGAGGAGAATTGAGGATTACCTTGTAAGGAACCAGAACTAAACTTATATACCAGAAACTGATCCTTGGACTTGCCCGAGGAGGATATTATCCTCAATTATTGTTCCAATTGCACTTATTTGTTACTTTGGATTATTCGGTCTTAGACTTGGACTTATTTTGTATTGCACTTGAGTTATTGACCCACTCTCTTAAAAATTCTATTGTTTAGGCTTGATTTGAGGGACGAGGTACCACTGTTCTAGGTGGGCTTGGGCTCTTATTTTCTGAGTCCCTACATACTCTATTAGTTATTCAAATTTAAATTGATTGTCTTTAGCCTCTAAAGAGTGATGACATGTGAATTTTTAGTTTGACAATATCATCTAAATTATGCAATGGACTAAAAGTCACAATCATAAGACAAGATTTAGTAGTGAATAGTGTAATTAAGTCTACATTTTATTCACATAATATATTTTTATCTGAAAATATATAATTGGATAAGTAATGTTCATTATAAACACAATTTTATTAACATTACTTTTATATAAATTTATTGCTGACATTTTTTTTTTTTTTTTTTGAAGGGACAATATTTTTACTATACACCAATTAGATCATGTCATATCCTCAATTATATTTGAAAAAAATGTATGTCATCAACTTTATTGATAATAGAATATATAGTTTTTTTTTTATTTAAAAATAAAATAAAACAAACAAACACACTCACAAGAGAGAGGGAATAAGATTCTAACATAAAGACACATGAATAGTTTGATTATTAAAAAAGAAAACTAATGGTTTAACAAAAAGAAAATGATTAATTATCATTGTGGGGCACAATAGTTTGTGGGCTCGGCCCGCTCGCTTATGGGGAGTCCATAGGCCCCAAACTGAAGGAGGCTAGGGCCCAAGCTCAAAAATAGTAAGCCCAGAGTGGCCCAAAGATACAGCCGAGGACAGTTTAGTCCTCGGCAGACCCAAAGCCTCACTGATGAAGGTGGCATACGAGCAAACTTAAAAGATCAGAAAATATCTCGTAGAAATAGTCCTTAATACCCTTCATTGATATGACATTGCACCTGACAGAACCGGATTCTTAGGCTTTATTGACCATCTCCAACCATTCCGGGATTAGACTGACGGGACAAATATCTGTTCTGAAAAAGTCGACCCTACACGTGGACGAAGGACAACGAACGTAGGCTAGTATAAAAGAAAACGTAAGGTAACGAAGAGAGGGGACCCCATTTCACTTCCTGGGAAAAACTCCAGGGAGGAGAACGCCCGGATAATATGGGTGCTCCACCATGAAAAACCCATCGCCGGGTAACCGGAGAAAAGCATTAAGTGCTCCTCGGACCTTATCCGAGGAGCCCAATCCCACAAGTTATAAAACTGTGGGGCTTGGATATCCAGGCTGAAGCCTTTTCTTATCTGAGTTCCTTAAAATCCGGTTTAGACCAACGCCTTGTGACCAAACGCTAGCCTTCCAAGCCCACTCTCTACAAATTTTATTGTGAGGGATCCTTCACTCGCGAGCCCAACGTCATTGTTGGGCCACTTGAGAATCGTGTCCCTACAATTGGCGCCGTCTGTGGGAAGGCTTGCGCGTTGGCACGGGTGGCGCATGAGTCAGCTCTCTAGCAAGCAGAGATGCACGAGTTTTTCCCATCTCCGGCGACGTGCAGTTGCTGCTCCGCCATAAGCTTCTGCTAGGGGCTACGCCTTGCACTGATAACGGCGCGGGCAGCTCTAGGGGCTTCCGGCCTCAAGCCAACTTTCCCCTCCTTGGCCTAAGGGCTAACCTTCGAAAAATAAATAAGTATAGAGAAAGAACTACTCAAAAAAAAAAAAAAAAAAAAAATCTTACAAGTTTTGGACAGAACCAAGGCCTTGCATGGTCCTCGGACCCAAGCCTATGGGGAAACCAAGTACAAAAAAGAAATTTTACAAGTTTTGGACAGAACCAAGGCCTTGCATGGTCCTCGGACCCAAGCCTATGGGGAAACCAAGTACAAAAAAGAAATCTTACAAGTTTTGGACAGAACCAAGGCCTTGCATGGTCCTCGGACCCAAGCCTGTGGGGAAACCAAGTACAAAAAAGAAATCTTACAAGTTTTGGACAGAACCAAGGCCTTGCATGGTCCTCGGACCCAAGCCTGTGGGGAAACCAAGTACAAAAAAGAAATCTTACAAGTTTTGGAAAGAACCAAGGCCTTGCATGGTCCTTGGACCCAAGCCTGTGGGGAAACCAAGTACAAAAAAGAAATTTTACAAGTTTTGGACAGAACCAAGGCCTTGCATGGTCCTCGGACCCAAGCCTATGGGGAAACCAAGTACAAAAAAGAAATCTTACAAGTTTTGGACAGAACCAAGACCTTGCATGGTCCTCGAACCCAAGCCTATGGGGAAACCAAGTACAAAAAAGAAATTTTACAAGTTTTGGACAGAACCAAGGCCTTGCATGGTCCTCGGACCCAAGCCTGTGGGGAAACCAAGTACAAAAAAGAAATCTTACAAGTTTTGGACAGATCCAAGGCCTTGCATGGTCCTCGGACCCAAGCCTATGGGGAAACCAAGTACAAAAAAGAAATCTTACAAGTTTTGGACAGAATCAAGGCCTTGCATGGTCCTCAGACCCAAGCCTGTGGGGAAACCAAGTACAAAAAAGAAATTTTACAAGTTTTGGACAGATCCAAGGCCTTGCATGGTCCTCAGACCCAAGCCTATGGGGAAACCAAGTACAAAAAAGAAATCTTACAAGTTTTGGACAGAACCAAGGCCTTGCATGGTCCTCGGACCCAAGCCTATGGGGAAACCAAGTACAAAAAAGAAATTTTACAAGTTTTGGACAGAACCAAGGCCTTGCATGGTCCTCGGACCCAAGCCTATGGGGAAACCAAGTACAAAAAAGAAATCTTACAAGTTTTGGACAGAACCAAGGCCTTGCATGGTCCTCGGACCCAAGCCTGTGGGGAAACCAAGTACAAAAAAGAAATTTTACAAGTTTTGGACAGAACCAAGGCCTTGCATGGTCCTCGGACCCAAGCCTGTGGGGAAACCAAGTACAAAAAAGAAATGTTACAAGTTTTGGACAGATCCAAGGCCTTGCATGGTCCTCGGACCCAAGCCTATGGGGAAACCAAGTACAAAAAAGAAATTTTACAAGTTTTGGACAGATCCAAGGCCTTGCATGGTCCTCAGACCCAAGCCTATGGGGAAACCAAGTACAAAAAAGAAATCTTACAAGTTTTGGACAGAACCAAGACCTTGCATGGTCCTCGAACCCAAGCCTATGGGGAAACCAAGTACAAAAAAGAAATTTTACAAGTTTTGGACAGAACCAAGGCCTTGCATGGTCCTCGGACCCAAGCCTGTGGGGAAACCAAGTACAAAAAAGAAATCTTACAAGTTTTGGACAGATCCAAGGCCTTGCATGGTCCTCGGACCCAAGCCTATGGGGAAACCAAGTACAAAAAAGAAATCTTACAAGTTTTGGACAGAATCAAGGCCTTGCATGGTCCTCAGACCCAAGCCTGTGGGGAAACCAAGTACAAAAAAGAAATTTTACAAGTTTTGGACAGATCCAAGGCCTTGCATGGTCCTCAGACCCAAGCCTATGGGGAAACCAAGTACAAAAAAGAAATCTTACAAGTTTTGGACAGAACCAAGGCCTTGCATGGTCCTCGGACCCAAGCCTGTGGGGAAACCAAGTACAAAAAAGAAATTTTACAAGTTTTGGACAGATCCAAGGCCTTGCATGGTCCTCGGACCCAAGCCTATGGGGAAACCAAGTACAAAAAGAAATCTTTCAAGTTTTGGACAGAACCAAGGCCTTGCATGGTCCTCGGACCCAAGCCCATGGGGAAACCAAGTATACAAAAATAAAAACCATAAGTTTTGGACGGAACCTAGGCCTTGTATGGTCCTCGGACTCAAGCCTATGGGGAAACCAAGTACACAAAAGCACCATCGGAGTTCCCTACTTCCCAGTCGATTGCTCGGATGGATTATTTAGAGATTATCAGCCTTGGACGATATTTACGCGCTTATCACAGAATATTCAACTGTTATCCTGGTTAGTTTCCTAAGTTTGATTTACTATGAATTATCGATATAATGCCTGGTAGTATTGATAAATTGGAGTTAGTTAGATTATGTTTCAAGCTATTTTGCTCTAAATATTCTTGAAGAAACACACACATAGGGCACACCCATTCACAAAGTAGAGTTATCAAAGGAACAGTATACAAAACAAGTAAAGAAATTTCCATTTTTACTAAAACAAAGAAATAGTACAGCGTACAATGAGAAGCTGGAATCAGTTTGTGTCAAAGCTCACTACATAACCAAAAGGAAAGGAAGATACAAGAGAATAAAATAAAGCTGAGGAAGTAGATCAGAGGAGAGGTTGGCTACAGCTCTAAGACCTTGTTCTTCCTCAATGCTTTCACATGCCCACAACTCAAACAGCAAAAGAGGCCCAACTTGAGCCTGACACCATTGAAGGAAAGGTGCAGGGAGTTGGAAGTTGAAGGGCTTTCTCTAAATATTTGCCTGCCACAAGGCAAAGGCGCTGATGGCGGAGAATCTTTCTTCTGACACACCAAAATTCTGGCATGAACAGAACCTGCTTCGGATTTTGACTAAAAGAGGGAGAGACACCCTTTTCCCTCGGTTGAAATGGAGTATTCCCCTGAATTTATGCTTCCTGTGCCCATACCTTACTATTTTGAGTCTCATGAGGACACGACTCTTCTGTGACGGAGAGATTTCCTCCTTCCCAACCTTCGCCTCAAACATGTTATGTTAAGAGAGGATAGCACTGAATGTAGGAATTGTGATTTAGGAGGAAACTGAAGAAGCTGTGTGTATATAAAGCAACTCTTTCTCCCTCATATTTATTTGAAAAGACAAGGTGGTGGCAGTCAACTCACGCAGCGTCCCAAGGAACGCTACAAACAAAATGGCTTTGGCCCAACTTCCAACGTCAACTGCAATCACAAGATTAAAGGAGCCTCGCAAAGGTGCACCTCGAACACTGGGACATCAGAAAGTGCCGCGTGGCCAGAGATTGCATAAATACCTCTTAATTCGTGGGCCTAGTGAATTCGCGGCCCAGGCCCGTTTTGCATAAGGGCCCAGGGACTATGGCCCACGCCGAGGAATAGCCGCTGCCGAGGGCAACCTCCTGCTCGGCGCCTCGTGATATACCTGAAGAAAGGGAGAAATTGAACTCAAAAAGTTTTGGACAGAACCAAGGCATTGCATGGTCCTCGGACTCAAGCCTATGGGGAAACCAAGTACTCTAAAAAAGTTTTGGACAGAACCAAGGCATTGCATGGTCCTCGGACTCAAGCCTATGGGGAAACCAAGTACTCTGAAAAAGTTTTGGACAGAACCAAGGCATTGCATGGTCCTCGGACTCAAGCCTATGGGGAAACCAAGTACTCGGACGGGAAAGTCCTCGGATCAAATACTGAAAAATGTTAAGGCCAGTATGTTAAGATGGCAAAATGACCCCCTATTCAATAGCCTAAGGAAACTGTTCGTTTTGCGGACGACATGTCCTCGGATGGTTATTCCTTACACCGTATCGAATACTCGGTCCCCATCTCGGCTAATTTTAAGGTAAGTCTCGTTCCTCACCGGTTGGATCGTTATGTCGAATAATAATTTTATTAAAGTTATTGTGGCGTCTTTTTATTAGCGAGTATTTTGGCCTTAGTTGTCATTAATTCAAATGTTATACTATTGTACCGAGCAGTGCTTGCAAATTTATTAAAACATATAAACATAACATACGAAATAGAATAACAATAACTTTTATTAATATGAAAAATTATTACAACGTACAAGGAAGGGCTTAAACAAGCCTATACAAAAAATGAACTGCCGAAGCAGTAATAACATCCGTAATACAGATAAGTGAACTGTCAGGTGTCCTTTAAACTCGCCTTCAAAGTCTCTCTAAAATCTCTGCCTCAATACTGCTCATATCAGGAGAAGAACCTTATATAGAAAAGATGAAGGAGAAGGAAGAAGAATTGGAACACATGGAAGCACTTCAGCGAGCTCTTGTCGCTGAGGAGTGCAAAGGAAAAAGAAGATGGAGGACATGAGTAGGAAGGAGGAGAAGAAGAAGGAAGAAATGAAAAGAAAAAGAAAGGAGCAAAAGAGGGAGAAGGGGAATCAAAGGATGGCGCCAGTGAACAAAGAGAGGAAGAAGCAAGGGCAGTTAGTCCCTGCCTCAATCCTAACTCTTAGCACACTGGAGCCATATTAGGTATGCTCATGAGAGAGCGGGTGGAGATGATAATGGAGGTTTTCGACTCAGTCACACCGAAAGTGAGATGTGACGAGTCCCTGCTTCGGATTTTGGCTAAAAGAATGGGGAGGCAAATCTTGAGTCTCCGCCATCCTTGCCCCGACCGAGCCATCTCAAGTTTTCTTAGGACATGGCCTTTCTGGGAGAGGAAGGGTTTATTCATGGCTGACTACTATGGTGGATGTATTATTGGATAGGGAATAACCAGATGGAAGAAGTGAACTATGAGAAGGGCCTGAGGGATTCAGATATAAGAAAATCGCCTTTTGTCTTCTCTCTTTATATAGGGAACGAAGAAAAGGGTATATACCACGTTCAGATCCCTAGGGAAAATCTATAAAGAAGAACGCACCGTTTCGTTCCCTCACGCCATCAGTAACCGTTAGATCTGGGAGGTCTCGTAAATGGGAAGATATTAAAGGCACGCTTCAGATAACCAAACGGCATAATGGCAACGTGCGCAAATTGAGGGAAACGTCTTGTAGACCGGCGCATTCCTCGGGGAGGTGAAGAGTCGCCAACGTTGATCAAGGGCTGAATTGAATGAACCACAATAAAGGCTTGATATTACCAAAACCCACATTTCCAACCAAGACGTTGGACAGCAGGGTTTTGAGGGGCTAATGTGGGGCACAATAGTTTGTGGGCTCGGCCCGCTCGCTTATGGGGAGTCCACAGGCCCCAAACTGAAGGAGGCCAGGGCCCAAGCTCAAAAATAGTAAGCCCAGAGTGGCCCGAAGATACAGCCGAGGACAGTTTAGTCCTCGGCAGACCCAAAGCCTCACTGATGAAGGTGGCATACGAGCAAACTTAAAAGATCAGAAAATATCTCGGGGAAATAGTCCTTAATACCCTTCATTGATATGACATTGCACCTGACAAAACCGGATTCTTAGGCTTTATTGACCATCTCCAACCATTCCAGGATTAGACTGACGGGACAAATATCTGTCCTGGAAAAGTCGACCCTACACGTGGACGAAGGACAACGAACGTAGGCTAGTATAAAAGAAAACGTAAGGTAACGAAGAGAGGGGACCCCATTTCACTTCCTGGGAAAAACTCCAGGGAGGAGAACGCCCGGATAATATGGGTGCTCCACCATGAAAAACCCATCGCCGGGTAACCGAAGAAAAGCATTAAGTGCTCCTCGGACCTTATCCGAGGAGCCCAATCCCACAAGTTATAAAACTGTGGGGCTTGGATATCCAGGCTGAAGCCTTTTCTTATCTGAGTTCCTTAAAATCCGGTTTGGACCAACGCCCTGTGACCAAACGCTAGCCTTCCAAGCCCACTCTCTACAAATTTTATTGTGAGGGATCCTTCACGCGCGAGCCCAACGTCATTGTTGGGCCGCTTGAGAATCGTGTCCCTACAATCATAATTTTAGTTTAACTTCAATCCCTAAAACTATATTTTGATTCTACCATTGGACCAGTACACCTAATACTTTAATTGTCATGGAACATTGGGTTTTCAATCCTAAAAAAGAAAAAAGGTCAAAAATATCATTTTATTCCCTATATTTTGGAGTCATTTTTCATTTTTTTTCCTATTTTATTTTTAAATTATAATTAATTTAGTTCATACTATTAACTCATTAAGGGAAAATACCTACATAATACACAAAGTGCACAATTAGCACACTTGAGGCTTATGTGGAAATTAAAATAATAATAATAATAATAATAATAAATTTTATTTGACATTTATTGCTGACATTTTTTTTTTTTTTGGAAGGGACAATATTTTTACTATACACCAATTAGATCATGTCATATCCTCAATTATATTTGAAAAAAATGTATGTCATCAACTTTATTGATAATAGAATATATAGTTTTTTTTTATTTAAAAATAAAATAAAACAAACAAACACACTCACAAGAGGGAGGGAATAAGATTCTAACATAAAGACACATGTATAGTTTGATTATTAAAAAAGAAAAATAATGGTTTAAAAAAAAAGAAAAAGATTAATTATCATAATTTTAGTTTAACTTCAATCCCTAAAACTATATTTTGATTCTACCATTGGACCAGTACACCTAATACTTTAATTGTCATGGAACATTGGGTTTTCAATCCCAAAAAAGAAAAAAGGTCAAAAATATCATTTTATTCCCTATATTTTGGAGTCATTTTTCATTTTTTTTCCTATTTTATTTTTAAATTATAATTAATTTAGTTCATACTATTAACTCATTAAGGGAAAATACCTACATAATACACAAAGTGCACAATTAGCACACTTGAGGCTTATGTGGAAATTAAAATAATAATAATAATAATAATAATAAAATTTATTTGACATTTAAAAATGCCAAAAAAAAAAAAAAACAAGGTCAATGTAGGGACACGATTATTCAACGGCCCAAGAATGACGTTGAGCTCGTACATGAAAGATCCCTCACAATATGATTTGTAGAGAATGGGCTTAAAAGGCTTGCCTTTGATATCGGGGTGATGGTCCGGTCCTGATTTTAGGGGGGCTCATGTAAAAAAAAGGGTTCGACCTGAACATCCAAGCCCTACAGCGTCGTAGCCTGAGGGGTTGGACTCCTCAGACTTAGTCCGAGGAGCATCAAGTTCTTCCCATTCTACTCCTTTTCTCTTTCTCCCATTTCTCTTGGCTTTCGTTTCCTTTTATACTCGTATTCCTTCCTCTCTTTAGGGTCCACGTGTAAGCTTTACCTTCGGGGCAGAGGACTTGTCCTAGCAGCCCATACCTCAAGTGGTTGGGAGTAGATGTAAAGGTTGAATAGCTTGGTCAAGAATAAGGGCTTGTCAGGCACAGAGTTCTCTACTACAGTATAGGCAGTCTTTTCACTTATCATATCCGTGCATTAAACTCATCCTTGACAATAGGTCTCCTCAGATCAGGCCCTGGGCCTTGACATAGAGCGGGCCTGGGCCATGAATTTTCTAGCCCACAATAGCCCCTCAAAATCCTGCTGCCTGACTTTTAGTTGGAGAGGAGGGTTTTGGTGACTTTGGGCCCACATCACGGCTCGTTCAAGTTCTGCACTCCACTCATACTTGTGTTTTTACATTCACATGGGAGACGTGCCAAGTCAAGAGTCATCCCTTCGTTCGCGAGTACTCTGAAGTTTCAGCAATCGAAGCGCGCCTTCCCGAGGATCTTGAGATCCTACGGTTGTGGATGGTGTGGGAAATTGAGCCAAAGCTGCCTTGTCTGCAGCGCGTCTTGGGAATCTGCTCAAATTAAATTACATGACACCTCCTTACCCTCTATATAAGTAGGACAGGTGATTGCTCTCCTGGCATATAAACCCTTCTGCTCTCTTCAGAATCATAACCCTTTGTCCATAACCAGTTCTTACCTCCAGTGTCGTCTTCCCTTAGAGCCATATGTTTGAGGTTTGGGCGGAGGTGGAGGAACTTCACCCGCCACAGAGGCACCGGACCCTTCCAAGACGTAAAGTGATGTGGCCTGGGCAGGGGAGGCACAGATTTAAGGTGTCTTCCCGCTTGGACATGGTGGGAACGGTACCCTCTCATCTTTTAGTCAAAATCCGAAGCAGGTTCTGGTTACGCCAGATTTTTGGTGTGTCAGAAGAAAGATTTTCCTCCATCAGCGTCGTCTGCCTTGTCGCAGGTAAATTTTGGTGTAGGCTCCTCAACTTCCGGTTCCCGGCACCTTCTCTTCAACGGTGTGGGCCTCAAGTTGGGCTCCCTGCACCTTTTCTTCAGCTGCGCTAGCCTGAAGCTGGGCGCTCTCTGCACCTTTTCTTCAATGGTGCAGGCCCCACGTTGGGTTCTTTTGCTGCCTGAGTAATGGGCATGTAAAAGTGTTGAGGAATGGTTTTCCTTGAACAAAGTCTTGAAGCAGCAGCCAACCTCTCCTCTGTACTACCTCCTCGGCTTTATCTTATTCTCTTGTATCTTTCTTTTCGATTATGTAGTTAGCTTTAATATAAGCTGATTCCAGCTTTTCATTGTACGCTGTACTATTTCTTTGTTTTAATAAAAGGGAAATTTATTTACTTGTTTTGAATATTTTTCTTTTTTACAACATTACTTTGTGAATGAGTGTGCTTCATGTGTGTTTTTCTTCAATGATACTTAGAGCAGGAAACCTTGAAACATAATCCAACTAATTTTAATTTACCGACATTACCAGGCATAAATAACGATAATTCACAGTAAATTAAACTTAGGAAACTAACCGAGATAACAGCTGAATATTCTGTAATAAGTGCAAGGAGACCGTCCGAGAACGATAAATTCTAAATAATTCATCCGAGGGGGTAACCGAGTAGTAAGGGACTCCGATTGTGTTTTTGGTAACATATTGCTCTATATTGCATCAATCCCTTTGGTACTGAGGATCCGAGGGCAGACTTGAGAATCCATGCAGTTTAGGAATTAACCCAATTGTTAATGGAGAGTTCTCCTCAGATAGATTCTAAGGTCCATGTAATATAGTTTTTCTTTTAAGTAGTTGGTTTCCCCATAGGCTTGAGTCCGAGGACCATGCAAGGCCTTGGTTCTGTCCAAAACTTGTAGTTTTTTCTGTGTACTTGGTTTCCCCATAGGCTTGAGTCTGAGGACCATGCAAGGCCTTGGTTCTGTCCAAAACTTGTCGTTTTTCTTTTGAGTACTTGGTTTCCCCATAGGCTTGAGTCCGAGGACCATGCAAGGCCTTGGTTCTGTCCAAAACTTGTCGTTTTTCTTTTGAGTACTTGGTTTCCCCATAGGCTTGAGTCCGAGGACCATGCAAGGCCTTGGTTCTGTCCAAAACTTGTAGTTTTTTTCTGTGTACTTGGTTTCCCCATAGGCTTGAGTCCGAGGACCATGCAAGGCCTTAGTTCTGTCCAAAACTTGTCGTTTTTCTTTTGAGTACTTGGTTTCCCCATAGGCTTGAGTCCGAGGACCATGCAAGGCCTTGGTTCTGTCCAAAACTTGTCGTTTTTCTTTTGAGTACTTGGTTTCCCCATAGGCTTGAGTCCGAGAACCATGCAAGGCCTTGGTTCTGTCCAAAACTTGTAGTTTTTCTTTTGAGTACTTGGTTTCCCCATAGGCTTGAGTCCGAGGACCATGCAAGGCCTTGGTTCTGTCCAAAACTTGTAGTTTTTTCTGTGTACTTGGTTTCCCCATAGGCTTGAGTCCGAGGACCATGCAAGGCCTTGGTTCTGTCCAAAACTTGTAGTTTTTTCTGTGTACTTGGTTTCCCCATAGGCTTGAGTCTGAGGACCATGCAAGGCCTTGGTTCTGTCCAAAACTTGTCGTTTTTCTTTTGAGTACTTGGTTTCCCCATAGGCTTGAGTCTGAGGACCATGCAAGGCCTTGATTCTGTCCAAAACTTGTCGTTTTTCTTTTGAGTACTTGGTTTCCCCATAGGCTTGAGTCCGAGGACCATGCAAGGCCTTGGTTCTGTCCAAAACTTGTCGTTTTTCTTTTGAGTACTTGGTTTCCCCATAGGCTTGAGTCCGAGGACCATGCAAGGCCTTGGTTCTGTCCAAAACTTGTCGTTTTTCTTTTGAGTACTTGGTTTCCCCATAGGCTTGAGTCCGAGGACCATGCAAGGCCTTGGTTCTGTCCAAAACTTGTAGTTTTTTCTGTGTACTTGGTTTCCCCATAGGCTTGAGTCCGAGGACCATGCAAGGCCTTGGTTCTGTCCAAAACTTGTCGTTTTTCTTTTGAGTACTTGGTTTCCCCATAGGCTTGAGTCCGAAGACCATGCAAGGCCTTAGTTCTGTCCAAAACTTGTCGTTTTTCTTTTGAGTACTTGGTTTCCCCATAGGCTTGAGTCCGAGAACCATGCAAGGCCTTGGTTCTGTCCAAAACTTGTAGTTTTTCTTTTGAGTACTTGGTTTCCCCATAGGCTTGAGTCCGAGGACCATGCAAGGCCTTGGTTCTGTCCAAAACTTGTAGTTTTTTCTGTGTACTTGGTTTCCCCATAGGCTTGAGTCCGAGGACCATGCAAGGCCTTGGTTCTGTCCAAAACTTGTCGTTTTTCTTTTGAGTACTTGGTTTCCCCATAGGCTTGAGTCCGAGGACCATGCAAGGCCTTGGTTCTGTCCAAAACTTGTAGTTTTTCTTTTGAGTACTTGGTTTCCCCATAGGCTTGAGTCCGAGGATCATGCAAGGCCTTGGTTCTGTCCAAAACTTGTAGTTTTTCTTTTGAGTACTTGGTTTCCCCATAGGCTTGAGTCCGAGGACCATGCAAGGCCTTGGTTCTGTCCAAAACTTGTAGTTTTTCTTTTGTATTTATTTGTTTTTCAAAAGTCAGCCCCTAGACCATGGCGGGGAGAGTTGGCTTGAGGCCGGAAGCCCCTAGAGCTGCCCGCGCTGTTAGCACTGCAGGGCGTAGCCCCTAGCAGAAATTTATGTCGGAGCAACAACTGCATGTCACCGGAGATGGAGGAAACCCCGCGGACCTCTACTTGCTAGAGAGTTGACTCCACCGCCACCTGGGCCAATGCGCAAGCCTCCCCACAGACGGCGCCAATTGTAGGGACACGATTATTTAACGGCCCAAGAATGACGTTGGGCTCGTACATGAAAGATCTCTCACAATATGATTTGTAGAGAATGGGCTTAAAAGGCTTGCCTTTGATCACGGGGCGATGGTCCGGTCCTGATTTTAGGGGGGCTCATATAAAAAAAAGGGTTCGACCTGAACATCCAAGCCCAATAGCGTCGTAGCCTGAGGGGTTGGACTCCTCGGACTTAGTCTGAGGAGCATCAAGTTCTTCCCATTCTACTCCTTTTCTCTTTCTCCCATTTCTCTTGGCTTTCGTTTCCTTTTATACTCGTATTCCTTCCTCTCTTTAGGGTCCACGTGTAAGCTTTACCTTCGGGGCAGAGGACTTGTCCTATCAGCCCATACCTCAAGTGGTTGGGAGTAGACGTAAAGGTTGAATAGCTTGGTCAAGAATAGGGGCTTGTCAGGCACAGAGTTCTCTACTACAGTATGGGCAGTCTTTTTACTTATCCTATCCGTGCATTAAACTCATCCTTGACAATAGGTCTCCTCAGATCAGGCCCTGGGCCTTGACATAGAGCGGGCCTGGGCCATGAATTTTCTGGCCCACAGTCAACATTTAAAAATATTCTTCTTTTTCTTTAACCAAAAACTTTCATTTTCCCTATAAAAAAAAAAAAGAAAAACATTTTCTTTATATTTTCTTTTTTCTTTAAATCTTTCCAACACTCTCCTCATAATCAAACATATCTAAATTCATTTAGTCCCTTGTTTCAATAGATCACTAGCGACTCCACATGCAAGCCAGGGTGGTCACAAGACCACTCTAATTTGCAAAAAAATGCATATATACACTTGCCAAAAAATTATTATATGTTAATAATAATTGTTTCCTTGGTAATTCTTGTGGATTTTGGAAGCACTCATAACTTCATTGATGCATCCTTAATCCCTGATCTTCAAATTCCAGTTGATATATCATAAATTCTTGAAGTGAAGGTGGCCAATGGGGAGATCATCAAGGCACAAGGGTTGTGCAAAGATGTCCCTGTGTTCATACATGGTCAGATATTCTTTGTTCATCTACATGTGTTGCCATTGGGGGGTTGTGACTTTGTTTTAGAGACTCTGTGTCACACCCCAAACCTAAAAGGATTCAAAGCACGAGAGAAGAACCATTAAGAGCGAGAACATAGGAGATTTTTTCTTTTCTTTTCTTCTCCTTGACACATGATAAGAATAAATAACCATACTAAAATATATGTATTACAAGTCGGAGCTCTATAACACATTTACAAACAATAACTTAAATCATGTGCCTCCAAATAATACATGAATATATTTCAAAGCACCAAATGGATAACACAAAACCATAATTCCTTCTAGAATACACAACCTCAACATTGAAGCTAGGCCTACTACACCTAAGGCTAACAAACCTCAAGTACCCAACCTTCAATAGAATTAATTATGACCACGTTAAACTTTGCAAGATTGAGTCACCAACCATTTATGGCCCATGACTCCCAATTTAACATAGCACTTCAATCACCACAAATAAATTAAGCTCCATGCTGGACATGTAGCTAATTTATTTGTAAAATTGTTGAAGATTGGGATAAGCTAAAGCCCAGTAAGTAGCAAAATTAATGGGGATGGGTGAAATGCAAGTCTCATGATAATAGTCATTTTACAAAACATGTTATACTTTGGGAATTTCAATGAAAATCTAGCAAATTCATTTTCATTGGTAAAATGACAAAAATGATTAAAACTATGTAGCATAAATCTTTCTTAAAATATCTCAACATGAAACTACATACTATATACTGTGAACTATCAAAACACCATTTCAAAACCTGAAAATCCAACCCAAGGCCACGTGACAACGCCGTCACAAAGACGGATGCTAAGATACCAATGTCACACAGACCTAAAGTATCTAGCTAGGTAATCATCAGGTAATCACATGTCACGACACAAGGGTAAAACATAAAGAGCTCACAGATTACATGAATTCAAAATACAATTCATTTCCAAGTAGTTTCACAAAACCTTTTAATATCAAAAGATATTCACAAGCTTCTTAAAGCCTTCAAACTCATTTCTTGTCAAGAAGATTTTGTATCAATTTTCCCAAATATCACAAGTCAAGATAAAGCATCTTTAAATCTTTCAAATAATACACTAAATCCATAAAATCAACTCTCAAGAATTTAATCATAGATGCTAATCTTTTCCATGCTAACAAATCATGCATTCCCCATATGCAATAAGAAATATGATGCACTTTCATATATAATTATATATAGTAGGGTCACAACACAACACTTTTTAAGAAATCATAATTCCACAAATAATTTTCCAAAATGTGTTTGAACCCAAAACAACGTTTATGCAACATTGTTATTTTCCAAAAAATCCTATTAAAAAGCTACTTACCTCGAAAGGCCAACCAATTTTACCTTAACCGGGCACCACCACCTAAGCAAGCAATCCAATTACTAGGTCCATCACCAAGAATCTCGAAACCTAGAAATACAATGATCAAGTCTATCAATAACAAGGCCTATCACAAAGTACCTTCAAACTTGTCTCCATAAATCGAAAATGGTCCCCTAAAATCAAATCAAGGGCCTAAAGCCTAACTTGACTATCCCAAGACACCTATTCCCAAGGGACATCAAACAAGCATACAAGTAATCCAAAGGACAATAACACAACCAAAGCATTTTAATACAATATTGCAAGAGATTAAACCAAACCATTATTAAAATTAACTAAGTAAAACACATGTCAAATAAAATGCAAGAATTTACAAGTCAACCCACTCAATAAAGGTTTCAAGTAAATTCCACAAAATCCCAACATACTCGCCATACTTTCAGGTTACCTACACAATAGGTCAGCCCTTTTGTAAAACTCGTTTGGTCTATGAAAAGTTATCTAATTAACTTGAAATTAAATAGAGATAAGCTCTTATATGTCTAATATGTACCTGTAGGAACCAAGTACAAGACTTCTGGGCATTAGATCACTTTGGCTCACAATTTATTTGTAGTGGGCTTAAGGATTTCTTACAATGGGTCGTTCTCGGCAGAGAGACTCAAAGCAACACTCAGTTGATACTCTCTCCTTGACTGTTTTCTCTCAATTTTTCTGAACCCTTTCTTCTCCCAACTTTCTTCTATTTATAGCCAAGGTTAGTGGGGAGATTATGATTACAGCCACCGTTAGTGCTACTGAAGGTCCAATATTATCTGATTAAAGTGGATGTTTAGGTGAGAGGGCGGTGCAGCATTTATGATCTTGGAACTTGGCTCCATCTTGACCGATTATGTTCGGCAACTCAGTTCCCTGTGAATATCACATTTTCCCGGGAACAGTTCATATATTTGACCGAGAACGTTTGACTAATCACCTCTTGGAATTCAATACTCTACGCTTGTTTGTACATTAAGGAAGCTCCAAGAAGGGCGCAAGATAACTGGACCTTTCTGTTGGGCCTGTGCCCAAGGCCGGTATGGGACTGGGCCCAAGGCCTGTGTGGGACTGGGCCCAAGGCCTGTATGGGACTGGGCCCAGGGCCTGTATGGGCCTAGGATCTCGGTGTCGTACAGTACCATAAAAAATTCAGCTCAAAATAAGTTTTCTATAATTTATTAAAAATCTTGCAGTGCATCTAACTCAAAAGAAAAATGCTAAAATTTTAACACTATGCCAAAGGCTTTGAGACTTTATTAACCATGTGTTAGCTCAAATTAACAACTAAGATTATAACCCATAACCTCATATAACAATTATCATAAAAACAAATCAAGCAATCCAACCCCAAAACTCATAGAGGCAATATACCAAACACTTGGCATGCACAAGCACATTCTCAAACCACTACGGCAAGTAATAGTTACATATCATCAACTTCTTACACATGACAAAAATCATTCCAACAACTCAACTCAAAACAGAAAATCATCATAAAACACACACAAAAGTCAGCTCCTCCTTCCTCCAATGAACCAAGTGCCCAAAGCCTCCATGGTTGAATACCATAATACCAATTATCACATACCCACACCTCAAAACCACCCCCAAAATCATAGCTAACACTACCAAAGTGTTATTCCCAACCATTGGATCAACCCACACAAGCATTGAGCCATAAACGAAATAATCAAGGAAGTGGGTCAATGAAAAACTCACCTTAAAATCATATTTTAGGGTAGCCAAAGCTCATGGAAGATCATACTTGTTGGATTCAAGTTATTGAGGAGGTTATTTGAAGTGGTGGTAAGGATATAGGATCTTCAATGGTTCGGCCATGGAAGGGGCTTAGTTACAAGTTTGCCCCAAAAATATCTTGTAATAAATTACCACTTCACCCTTAAGGTTCCTCCCATATTTCATTTGGGCCCATAAATCACTTAAGTATTCATAAGTCCTCCATAAAATAGTTAAACACCAAAAAAAAAAAAAAAAAAAAACTCCAATTTAGATATTATTCCCTTTCAAAAGAAAATTGCTTTAAAGAAAATGTTAGGACATATGTGTTTCACATGTTAAGAACATATGTCATGATTTTATGTAATTGGCTTATCCTTTGACAAAACGCACTTTACTTGTATTTGGGTAGATTTAGAATGTCTTTAAATACTTCAAGAAACCTTGTTTCAAGATCAAGTATTGAAGCTTTCAAGTCTGTCCAAGAAAACAAGTTCATTGTGCAAAATCATTAAAGCTCGACAGCTGCATCTATCGAGTTTAAGGAAGCTGTTCTACATTCGATGTGCTCGACACCTTCTATCTATCGAGATTTAAGATTCTCAAAATTCTAATCTGATTTTCTTGGGATCCATGAATGTGTTTTTGGGTTTTCTTTTCTCCTAACCCTAAACATATAAAATGATCAGTTTAAGGGCCGTCAAAGAGTTCACAAGTTGCACAAGTTTTGAGCAAACTCTGTTCAAGCAAATTGTGACTGGAGACGAAGTTCTTGCCCTAGTTCATCTCTTTCTCTTGAAGAAGTTGCTGTGTATGTGCACCGTAGGGTTTTGTGACCAAGCATCTTCTTGATTTTCATCGTGTGGATGAACTGAAGAACTTTACAACCAACAACCTTCTTAGTTGGTGATTGAAGTCATGTACTAGGATCCGCGCAATTGGTTAGTCGCGTACTTGGAAGTCATGCATCTGAAAGGGGAACTGTCACTACAGAACAAGTCCAATTGGGTATTGAGGTAAGGGTTCAACTGTAGGTTGGTAAGGTACTTGGATTCCATTACTTGTAACCGCTTGTTGTGATAATAGTGGAGTTTCAGGAGTGGTGACCTAAAAATCACCTGGTGGGGTTTTTGCCGTTAGGTTTTCCCCATTCGTAAACAAATCACCGTGTTATTTATTTTCCGCTGCATATTTAGTTTATTGGTGATTTGGTTGTGCTACCACGCGTTTGCATGATAAATTGATTAATTAATAACTTGGCTAATTAATTAATTAATTTCTATCACAAGGGGTCATTCAGTTTGTTGCCTATAAAAAAAAAAATATTTGGGGCGTTACACTATGGCTTAGTACCTTGGGAGTTATCAACTAGGATTTCAAACACCCTTCTATAGAGTTTACTTATGGAGGCAAGCAGATGGTATTGCAGGGAATCAAAACCCAACCAACAAGACCTGAGATACAAGATGGAGTTCAATTCTTCAAATAACCTACTAGGAAGGGATTGATTTTGCAGATAATAGCTCAATGTTTCACAATAGAGCAATCTTCCCATCTAGCTAAGATTACTGCCTTGTTGCAAGAGTTTCGTGGAGTTTTTGCTACACCAGTGGCCTTACCTCCTATGAGAGGCCAAGAACACCAGATTATCCTCAAGGAAGGGAGTCAGCCAATCTACTAGAGACCATACAGGTATCCATACTATCAAAAAACTGAGATTGAAAAGATAGTGAAGGAGTTGTTAGAAGTAGGTTCTACTCAATAGTCAAAGCCCTTTTGCTTCCCCTGTTCTTTTAGTAAGAAAATCATATGGTTCATGGCATATGTGTATAGATTATAGGGCTTTAAATCAAACCACTATAAAAGACAAGTATCCTATCCCTATTATAGATGAACTGTTAAATGAATTACATGGGGCTTGCATTTTTTCGAAATTAGACTTAAGATCTGGATACCATCAAATTAGAATAAGAGAACAAGATATTCCTAAAACAGCTTTTAGGACTCATGAGGGGCATTATGAATTTCTTGTGATGCCATTGGGGTTAACAAATGCACCCTCTACTTTTCAGTCTTTAATAAAATAGGTGTTTAAGCCACATCTTAGAAGATTTATTCTTGTTTTCTTTGATGACATTCTAGTGTATAGTAGAACTATGGTTGATCATGTGAAACATCTTATAATTGTTTTGAAGCTGTTAACTAAGAATCAATTTTATGCTAAGATGTCCAAATGCATGTTTGCTTGTATGGAAGTGGAATTCCTTGGTCATATCATCTCTAGGGAAGGTGTAAAAATGACCCTAAAAAGATCCTGGCTATGCAAGAATGGCCTGTGCCCAACGATGTTAAATATCTGAAAGGATTCCTAGGCCTCACTAGCTATTACAAGAAATTTGTTAGAGGGTATGGTCACATTGCAGCCCCCTTAAAAGCACTTCTGAAGAAAAATTCTTTTTCTTGGAATCCTGAAGCTGAGGAAGCGTTCCAGCAACTCAAATTGGCTATGTCTAGTCCTCTTGTGTTAGCCTTGCCTGATTTTCTAAGACATTCATAGTGGAATGTGATGCTTCTAGACATGGTCTAGGTGCTGTTTTGATGTAGGAGCAAAAGCCAATTGCTTTTCACTGTCAAGCATTGAAAGGTAGAGCCCTTGCTTTATCTACTTATGAAAAGGAATTCTTGGCTTTAATCACTGCAATGAAGAAGTGGAGGCCATATTTGGTTAGTAATGCATTTTTTATCAAAACAAATCAGCAAAGCCTCAAGTATTTGTTACATCATAGAATAGACACTCCAATTCAACAAAAATGGTTTTCTAAGATGTTAGGGTATGTTTTTGTTGTGGAGTACATGAAGGGTATTGACAATGTGGTGGCAAATACTTTGTCAAGGAAAGGGGAAGAGTCAGCTAAAGCTTCAACTCAAAGGTGTACAGATTCTATGGTTGGTGATGCTGCTGCTGATTTAAACACTTCAGCTACTACTGCCTTAGGTACTCTATTTAACATTTCATTTCCTACTCCAACTTGGGTGACTGAACTGAAGGCTAGTTATGCATCTGATCCAACTATTCAATCTCTTCTATCAACCTTTCAAGCTGGTGGTATACCTTCTAAGGAATTTTCCTTAGTTAATGGATTGCTATTTTTTAAGGGCAGAATTTATTTAGGATCTACAAGTGTGGGCACAAGGGAAAGAAGTGTCGAAGTTTCCACCTAGTTATATGGTCTAGGAACTATAAATATAGCATCCTTTCAAGGAAGGACCTTTGGTCTTACTACCAGAGTATGGTTTCGAAATTTAGGTATGCTTTTGGGAAGGTGTTAGGCACCCAAGATCGCCCAACCCTAAGGTTGGCCTCCCATCATTGTGTCTTACGTCCTAACCTTATTAAAAACATGTTCAACACTTGCATCTATACTTACACGCACACTAGCATACAATCATGGCATTATTCATCCCAAAACACATATCCATCCTTAAAGAAAAAGAGAGCCAAACACAAAGGAAACCCTAGCATTCATCTAACATATGAAAAACCTATCATACATCTACGACAAGGCAGCAAACCAAGCATGGCAGCAAGCACATCATGTCATGAATCAAAACCAGGCATCAACTTCATATACAAATATCAACGGAGGATTAAACAATCAACATGCATGTTCATGTGAATGCATGACTTACCTTACTTACCTCGCAGCAACACAGCACCTATGACATCATGAATGGGCATGTGAATGCATGTTCATAGCAACGAAGCAAGAAACAAGCATAAAACCCTAATCTAAACCCTAATATAAACATGTGATAACAAACAAACATGTTAAAAGACGGACAAATAGTTATGGGGATTAAAATATATGAAAAAGAGGCTACACAGAACCAAAAAAAAAAAAAAAAAAAAAGTGAAAGCAAAAACAAAACAAACAAAAATTAGGGTTTCTGGGTAACGACATCACGCACGATAGAACAGGTCAGCGTACGCATGAGTTTAGCCTATGCACTATGCATAAGTTCAGCCTGCGTGTGCAAGCTTGATCATTCATATGCAGATCCTTACCCAAAAAACCTAATTAACACAAAAACAAAGCAGAAACCAAACAAAATAGAAAAACGTAAATCTAGCAACCTAACATGCTAAAAAACATAAAGAAAGCCTAAAACTAAGCTAAACAAATATATATAAATGATGATGAGCTGAGAATTGAACCAACTCCAAACTCGTTCATAAGAGTCGTCCAGGTCAAGTAGATAAGAATGAACATGCTTTATAGGACGGTCGTCTGTGGGCATAAATGTCATCCATGAGGCAAGCACTTGGACGACCCCTTACACTTGGAAAATTCCATAGAGATTTATCTACAAGAGCCAGTAGATTGAACCACATGTTACTTTTTCAAGGCATGAGTAAAATCCTGGTTCATCGCTATAACTTCCTACTTAATACTTAACTTCCAACGACAGATATAGAAAAAGATAAAATATTCTAACTTCTATAGCGGTTGTGGAAGTTAACCTTGAACCCTCTAACCTCCTCAAATATAAGGAAAGTTACAAGACAAGTAACCGCTTCAAGAGCACACTATATAAACACTCATTCACATAAAATGAAGGGAGGTTTTTAGACAACTTCCAAAAAGTTGGAACTCTAAAATTTAAGAGAGAAACTAACTTAAGCATCGAAGGGTTCTTGGCCGATTAGCCTTGGTCACCTTTGATCGTTTGTTTTTCTTTTCAGGCCTTTCAAGCAGTTATTAGATCATTGAAGCTCGGAACATTCAGCCTACTGATTTTCTAGACATCATCAATAAATACAAACTAAACAAAGAAACATATTAAAGAAAAGACTAAAGGCAAAAAAGGAAAAAAGAAAAGTTCAAAAGAATAACTTAAAATAAAAGCTCCTAGGCTTGATTTTGATTGTTCCCCTCAGTCAAATCTATCATAATTCAATAAAATAGTGATTAGTAATCTTAAACTCAAAGGATTGGGACTAGAAAATGTCCCAATCAAATAAAAAGACTTGAGCGTGTTTTGTGAAAAACTTCTTTTTGATTCACTATTTTCTGGTGAATCCTAGGTTTTTCCCGTGGGATTTCTATGTGTTTTGAAAATGTACCATGTAAGGCTTTTTATAGTTGAAAAAATGGGGTTTGGAATGGCTCCCAGACGATGTGGGATTCATTCCAAATCTCAACCATTATTATCGAAAACTTGTCTTTCTTATGCTTTAAAACCCTAGCTGCGTACGCAAGAATGTGCCTACGTACGCATGCTTTAGCTTGCGTACACAGGTCGCGACTCACATACGTAGGCTGAGGGCCACTTTGGTCATTTAATTTTCCAAAAATAAATTTTTGCTCATTTAAAAAGTTATATTTTCCATTTTAACACTCCTCAAATCAATTTAATATCTAATTGGGCTCTAAACTGGCCTTGGGCCTTAGAGTTCAAGTATCATTGAGGAACAAGGGCTCGAGTCGTAAGGGGTATAAAATACGGTGTCTACAACAAGTGTTCTTAAATCCTCAATCTTACAACATGTCCATAATGGTCCATTGGGGGGGGGGGGGGGGGGGACTCAAGTTATTTGAAAATGTTACATAGGGTCCAATAAGATTTTTGTTGGTCTAGCTTGAAGAGCGATTTGAGACAGTACATCAAAGAATTTGACATCTGTCAACGGGTCAAGTATGAAAACTGTAAACCAACTGGACAACATCAACCTTTAGCCATCCCTTCCAAACCTTGGCTAGCTATGAGCATGTATTTTATTGAGGGACTGCCTAGATCTCAATTGAAGAATGTAATCTTGGTGGTAATGGACAGGTTCATATAGTATTTCCAATTCATTGCCTTGTCTCATCCTTATACTGCATCTAAGGTTGCACCATTATATATGCAATTCATTTTCAAATTACATGGTATGCCTGCTTATGTGGTGAGTGACAGGGATCCAGTTTTCACTTCTTGTTTTTGGAGTGAATTAATGAAACTTCAAGGTGTGGAGTTAGCCATGTCTTTAGCTTACCATCCTCAAACAGATGGTCAAACTGAAGTGGTAAACAGGAGTTTAGAGTAGTACTTGAGGGCTTTTGCAGCTGATAAGACTTCTTCTTGGGTAGAATGGTTGCCTTTAGTTGAATTTTGGTTTAACACCAACTTTCACATCTCTACAAAGTTAACTCCCTTTGAAGCTTTATATGGTTATCCCCCTCCAAGGCTGTTGGATCACATCCCTGGTACGAGTCTTGTGGGAGCTATTGATGACCATTTGAAGTCTTAGTAGCAAGTTTTGTTATTGCTAAAACAAAATTTTCTGCTTACTCAAGAAAGAATGAAGTCTCAAGCAGACAAGCACAGGTCTAAGAGGAGTTTTGCAGTGGGGGATTGGGCGTATCTAAGGTTGTAGCCATATAAACAGAGGTCCTTGAAGCATACCACACTTGGTAAATTGTCTCCAAGGTTCTATGGTCCTTTCCAAGTCATACAAAAAGTTGGAGAAGTGGCCTACAAATTGGAATTACCCCTAGGTTCTCATATTCATCCTATTTTCCATCTTTCTTGTCTCAAGGCTAAGTTGGGACACCAGGTTACTCCTATCTCTCAACTCCCCGTTGTTACATTAGAAGGTTCTCTCACTTTAAAGCCTATGGCAATCCTGAAGGATAGATCTCTCTAGCTCAAAAATAGACTAGTCACACAAGTTTTGGTGCAGTGGTAAAGGTGCACTCCAGAGGATGCTACTTGGGGGAGGATTTATATCAATTTCAACAGCAGTTCCCTCACCTTGTAGGCAAGGTGCTTTGAGGAGGGGAGTATTGATACAAGGCTGTTGAGTTGTGCTGCCAAGGCTGCTGAGTTGACTCAGTTAGTTAAGTCAGTTATTATTGTTGTTAGTCAATGGTTAGTTAGTTAGTTACTGCATTGTTAATCATTTATTAATTAGTTGGTAGTTACTGAATCATTGGTTGTAATCATTGATTAGTTGAGTATGACTAGTTAGTTGGTATTTATTGAATCATTGGTTGTAATCATTGATTAGTTTAGTACTGTGATAAGGCTTGTATATATACTTGAGTATATTCATAGAAATGGATAGGCAATAACACATAAGTTTCTTTTACTTTCTTATCCACCCACTCTCTAATTCTCTCTTCCTTATCCCCCTTTCTTGGAGGCTAGCTATCCTTGAACTCAACTATTTCCCATATGAGATCTTGGATCTTATTAACTAATTTATTGTGACCACTCTAATAAAAATGTTGAACACCCTGACTTGAGAATTACAAAAATTAGGTTTAACAAAAATAAGAATAATACTACATTCACAACATTTTCACAATACTTTTACAACAAATCAAATGTGGTAAACTGTTACTAATTTTAATTTGAGCCCAATAACGATATTATTTTTTACTCACTAATAATAGCTTTTTGCATAAGATTTATTGTAAAAATGTTGTGAATGTAGTATTACTCCAAAATTAATTTTTCCTCCCAAATATAATCCTTAATCCCTTCTATAAAATTAAAAGAAAAATCTTAAATAACAACAATAAATATTAGTCCAAGTAACAACAAACATAAACCAAACAAAAACAAGACAAGACCAAACAACATCAAGTAATCAAATTATTCAACAAAAAGCCTATTATAAAATAATAATAAAAAGATAAAAATCACTAAATATTCAAATTTATAACTTGTTCAACCTATTTAATAAAAATAATTTCTAATTTCATTTTTCCCTAAAAAAATGGTATCAAGAAAAATATTGTGGTTGTTAGTTCTTCTTGATGGTGACAATAATTATATTCTTTTTGGCTTAGCAGTCGCAACAATTTTGCTCTCCTTAGCAACTCGACTCAAAGTTGTAGCAAATATTCAAGTTATCGATTTATTAAATTTTGTATAATTTAAATTCCTTAGTGACCATCCTAAAAAAAATTTCTAGAGCCGGCACCGCAATAGATTCAACAATCATGTTAAGGTTTCCAATCTAAAGACTTAGAATGAGGAAGCTTAATTATACAAACAAACAATCTAAAAATTTGAAATGGAAGTCTTTAGATTCAACAACCATGTTAAGGTTCAGCACAATCAACCTAATAACCAAACACAACACACCTTCCGTGTAAACTCCACGAACAATCCAAAAAAGCCACATCCAAATCTGTTCCATTTCCATATATGTGTATTAAGGTGGTGTTGACAAAGTCACAATGTGTTTGATAATTTTACACCCATCAAAGAACCAATTTCACAAACCAGAGACCCAAAATTGCTCATTTCATTTCTGAACTTTGTCCAAGACCCACCTCTTCTTCATTTTTGGAGTGTTTGATAACCCATTTATTCTTGCCCATCTTGACCCAAAACTTGAACTGTGGAGCACTCCCATCCCAAACCGGACCTTCCTCATATCCAACTTTATTTACAATAGAATATATTATAGTTTACAACAAGAATTTAGTTATCTAAATTTAGTTCAACTTCAACCCCTAAAACTAAAATTTGATTCTGCCATTGGATCAGTATTTTGTACACCTGATATACTTTTTTTTTTTCGTTGAGAATAACCTGATATACTTTAATTGGGGTGGATTATTGGGTTTTCTTATATTAATTTTGATGTCAGTAGAAAAAATATATATTATCAGCTACACCAACCAAATCTGTACTTATTATTATTTTTTTGAGATGAAAAATCTGCACTTATTAATATAATCATATTTAAAATATCTTTTACTCAAAAAAATATGGTCTCGTTTGATAGAGTAGTTTAAATAATGTTGTTTATATTTTTTTGAAATACACATAAATAGAAAAATATATAAAAATACATGTAATGTTATTTAAAAACTAAAAATATATTACTAAAATGATCTACCCAACGTGCTCAAAAAAGAAATATCTTATAGACTCAGTGCTCTTAAGATATATTTTTTTAAATGACTTTAAAAAGTGAGCTAAAAATAATAAAGGATTCTTTAATAGCTTTGTCAGAAACTGTTGCGGACGGTGACAAAAAAATATGGCAACGCGTAAACCAGCATTAAAAGTAGTAGAAACTAGAAACTGTAATATGGATATTTGATACAAATCCCATAATTAATTAATAGTAATTACTTAAAAATCCTGATTATTAGCGTTGGATTCGGGCTTCTCGATATGCCAAACATGCCTAAAATGTGATCACAGTCAGACAAGACCGAGGAAGATGAATATTTAACTCTTATCCACTCTTTGACGCGGTTGGAACACTAAAATTCTTTTGTTTGTTTTTTTATTATTGTTTGTAAATTGCAATCTAAAGTTACATGGGAGTATGGGACCGACCTGAAACGAATATATGGATATAACATTTCTTGAAAAATTAAAGTATGATATATTTATGATATGACAATTAATTAATATTAATAATTATATTAAATATTTTTGACATAATATGTTTATTTTAGGTTTTGTAAATGAAGTAACAATAATAGAGACAATAATATAGAGTAAAGAAGTACAATAATACTTATAAAATGTTGTTTAAAGTATTAAAAAATTAAATAAATTAAACACCTAAATTGTATTGGATACTAGTGGCTACCTACACGGATACGTGCTCTTAAATATTTTAGCCGCGTCCGTGAAACATAAATTGTAATAATATGATAAATTTTTTTGTTAAAACTCCAGAAAGTGTTTGTTAATTTCTTGTGAAAATCCCAGGAAGTTTTTGTTTTTATTGTGAAAAAATAATTTTCAAGTAACAACAAACAAAATGTTTGAAATTAAACATAATCATTGTGGTCCCTAAAAGGAAATATGAGACAAACTAGAAGCAATCAAGGGATAAACAGCTCTTCAATATCTTTTCTAGTCCCACTAGTTCAAGAAACTCCACACGATATTTCTGACTTGAAAAAAAATCTATACAGCTGGATCATAAAGAAGAAGTAAAGAGCCAGCTTTTTATATGATTAAAAAGGTAAGATTTTTTTTTCCAAGTAGGTAAGGCAAAAATATCTCTGTAAGGATTTTTTTTTTTTGATATCAGAAAAATATCAAAAATATTTTCCAAGTAGGTAAGATTTTTTTTATATCAGAAAATATCTCTGTAAGGATTATGACTCAAAATTTTTTGAAACCAATTGAAATATGTTAATCAATTGGTTTCAAAAATTTTGAGTCCGCGTTTGTGCCCATAAATACACTAAAACCTACTCACAATTACACAATATACTTGGATATCAATTTATGATTATATTTTAACACTTATAAATAGACCACTATAAGAATTTAGTAAATATAAAATTTTGTTACACAAATTAAAAAAATTAACATTTAAAGATGCTGTGGATTTTGGTATATTCCTAAATTTACTATAAAAAAAAATTATTAAATGAGAGATTCAAAAATTCAAACTTTAGAAAATTCAGAAATTAAAAATAAGAATATTTATTTAGGATACTGAGGATATAATTAGTTAAACACTTTTATAAATAGTTTTCATAGAAAAAAAAAATAACCGTAAAAATAAAAAGAAAAATTACAAAAATATCAGCAACTCTTATCTAAAAGAAATGATAAATAAAAAAGAGAAAAAAAAACAAAACCTCTTTTAAGCCCCACTAAACGTTACGTGCAGTACCGTCCGTATACAGAGAGTGTTATGCTGTCCAGACCCCACGCTTTATTTTGCCAGCCCTTTTAACCCAAACAAACTAACACACTCCACCTCTAATCACCACCGTCTATTCAACAACCTCACATGGTAACAACCAACGGTTCTGATTGAGAAATCAAAATATTAAAAATTCACGCCCTTTTTATATGCCTTTTTTCTGTAAACGTTTTTTCTCTCTTGCCCGGCTCTATCACCGCCGCTTCATCTTCAAAACATTATTCCCTCTTGAAAGAACAACCCTTTTTTTTTTTTTATATGTAACCACCGTTTCATAAACCCTAAAAAAAAAATTACACTTCTTTCTCCGCTTTGATTTTTTCAAGAAAAATAACAAATTGTCGAGAGAAAAAACAACCATAACAAACCCGGAAAGGGGTGAATATTCTGGGTTTGTTTAGCAACAGAACCAGAGAGAGAGTGAAAACTCAAGAAATAGACATCCACATTTGTGAGTTTTTTTTTTTTTTTATCTTGAAAAAAATAACTTAAAACCATGGCAAAAACCCAGAAGGGTGGTGGTTATGTCGTTATGAGGGTTTTCTCTTTCTTCGTTGTTTTCGTGCTGTGTGGCAATGTGGTTGTCGTTTACTCCGACGACGCGGCGGTGATGAAAAGTTTCAGAGCGAGCATAAAGAACCCCGGGTCTCTAGGATGGACAGCGACGAGCCCGTGTGAATGGGACAACGTAAACTGCGACGGATCGAACCGGGTCACGAAGATCCAAATCAAGAACATGAATCTCCAAGGCACACTGCCGAAGGAGCTTCAGAACCTTACCGCTCTGAGCGATTTTGAGGTGCAAGGAAACCAGTTCTCAGGCGATTTCCCAAGCCTCGCGGGGTTAAGCTCTCTGACTCAAATCATAGCTCACAGCAACCAATTCAGTAGCTTCCCTTCGGATTTCTTCACCGGCATGACCTCGTTGCAGTCCATAACCATCGACGACAACCCTTTTGAAAAATGGGCCATCCCAGAAAGCATCAAGGAAGCCACTTCACTCCAGACTTTCGAGGCCACCAACTGTAGCGTCACCGGTAATATCCCAGACTTAAGCTCTTTAGTGTCTTTGACGACTCTGCATTTGGCTTTCAATTACCTAGAAGGTGAATTGCCTGCGAGTTTTTCTGGCTCGGGTATTCAGGAACTTTGGATAAATGGGCAACAGGGTGATACAAAGCTTAATGGTTCTATTGCTGTTTTAGCTAATATGACTTCCTTGACTAGCGTTTGGTTACATGGGAATCAGTTTACGGGTCCGATACCGGACTTGTCTAAAGTTACTGGGTTGAGTGATGCTAGTTTTAGGGACAATTCATTGACTGGAGTTGTTCCGGACTCTTTTGTGAATCTTCCTAGCCTTAAAACTGTGAATTTGACTAATAATTTGCTTCAAGGGCCGGCCCCTAAGTTTCCTAGTAGTGTGAAAGTAGATATGAGAGGGATTAATAGTTTTTGTTCGGATGTGCCCGGTGAAGCTTGTGATTCCCGCGTTAATGCTTTGTTATCGGTTGTGAAAGCTTTTGGGTATCCGAAAGTGTTTGCGAGTAATTGGAAAGGAAATGATCCTTGTGATACTTGGCAGGGGATTGTATGTCTGGCAAATGGCAATATTTCGGTTGTTAATTTTCAGAAGATGGGTCTTTCGGGTACGATTTCTCCCAATTTTACTCTGCTTCCATCGATTCAAAAATTGATCTTATCGGGTAATTCTCTGACGGGTACTATACCGAGTGAGCTTATGAAATTGCCTAATCTTGTGGAACTTGATGTTTCGAATAATCGGTTGTATGGGGCTGTACCGGCTTTTAGAAATGGTGTGAAGGTGAACACGGATGGGAATCCTGATATCGGAAAGGCTACAAGTAGTTCCCCTTCACCGGCGCCTCCTGGCTCGCCATCCAGTGGTGGTGATAGTGTTTCTGAGAGTGGTGAGACAAAATCTAAAGTTGGAGTTATTGTGGGGGCTTCGGTTGGTGGTGTTGTGGTACTGCT
The DNA here is from genome assembly GCF_932294415.1 of Quercus robur. Classification (NCBI taxonomy): domain Eukaryota; kingdom Viridiplantae; phylum Streptophyta; class Magnoliopsida; order Fagales; family Fagaceae; genus Quercus; species Quercus robur. The sequence continues at coordinate 31,115,175 of NC_065536.1, read as the reverse complement.
GTTAGCTGGGGCTGCGGTTTACTGTTGGTTAAGTAAAAAGAAAAAGCGTTCTGGTAAAGTGCAAAGTCCTCATGCAGTGGTAGTACATCCTCAATTCTCTGGGGACCAGGATGCTGTGAAGATTACTGTTGCACCTAGTGGTGCAAATGGTGGTGCATATGATGGTTTCAGTCCCGGAAGTAATGGACACAACGACGTTCATGTCGTGGAGGCTGGGAATATGGTGATTTCCATTCAAGTTTTGAAGAGTGTCACCAACAATTTCAGTGAGGAAAATATATTGGGAAGAGGGGGTTTTGGAACCGTTTACAAGGGGGAATTGCATGATGGGACGAAGATTGCGGTGAAGAGAATGGAATCAGGGCCAGTGGGTGAAAAGGGTCAGACTGAATTCATGTCTGAGATTGCAGTTCTTACAAAGGTTCGACACCGGCATTTAGTTGCACTTCTTGGGTATTGCTTGGATGGAAATGAGAGGCTTCTTGTTTATGAATACATGCCCCAGGGGAGTCTTAGTCAGCATCTATTTCACTGGAGAGACTTGGGGTTGAAACCACTTGAGTGGACACGAAGACTGACCATTGCCTTGGATGTTGCCAGGGGAGTTGAATATCTGCATAGTTTAGCCCATCAAAGCTTTATCCATAGGGATCTGAAACCATCAAACATTCTTCTTGGAGATGATATGCGGGCTAAAGTGTCAGACTTTGGACTGGTTCGACTTGCTCCAGAAGGAAAATTCTCTGTTGAAACTAAACTAGCTGGAACTTTTGGGTATCTTGCACCAGAATACGCAGGTACCTTCTTAAATTTTCTTTGACTTAAATATTTTAGAGGTATTAAATTTTTTTCTAAACTTTTCTACGCTCAGAAAAATCTATAGCTGATTGTCCTTGAAATAACCAAGACTAACCAAGATTAGATTTTTGAATTTAAGCAACAGTCAAACATCCTTCAGAAGAAAGGCACATAGGCTTACAGCATTTTACATGACTGCAAAATAGCAGCCCCTTGTCTGTTTCACCATTCACAATATAGAGCCACTTTCTAAAAAGACAATTGTCTCATGTTACTGCCTGAAAACATCTTTAAGAATCTGAATGAAATAACATAATTAAATTAATGTGGGGAAAATAATATGCTATGTGACTTGTGAAGACACCATCTTTGAACTCAAAATCATATTCTATCTGATTAGTTAGGACTTCATTATGCCCTCAAAACATGAGAGTTAAACTGATATTTCTGCAGAGCCTCCTGTACTAGTACTACGTTGCTCTCATTCCTTGCTAGATACATTGATTTCAGCTTATAAGTTTAGTATTGGTTTCATGAGAGGACATTAAATTCATTTATACTACATTTTATTTGTACCTGTGTTTAATGTGTGTCCATTCTGTCGGTTGCAAGAATTTGGTTATTTTTGTATGCTGCAGTTTTGAGATATGAATTTGGTGCATGATAAATAGTCAGTTTCCAAAATATAATGTCATCCTTTTATTTTTGGGGGCCAGGGGTTTAGACAGTTCACCATGTATGTTGCTGTTAATATTGTGTGAAGGTGGTGCTTGTTCATGTAAAATCCATTGTTTTGTGTGTTCTGTTTATCTTGTTGCTGTCAAGGTCTCCATTGTTAAGGACATACAAATTTATTTTCTTCTCCAATATATTTTATACAGTACTTGAACATTTCTTTAATGAAATGCTATGGAAACAAAATGGAATGGCTTTTGTCCCTGTAAATTCATCTCATGGGATAAATGAATCCTAAAGCAGACATTTGTTATTCATATATTATACCTATTTGTTTATATCGCCTTTTTCTTTTCTGCTTTTTCTCCATACCTCACCATAGTCATGTATAAATTGTTGTTATGATTGTGGTTTCTGATCAATTATCAATCCTTGTGGTACTGACATTAAACCTTCATGGATGACTGAGCAGTGACCGGACGGGTGACTACCAAGGTTGATTTGTATAGCTTTGGAGTGATTTTGATGGAGCTAATCACAGGTAGAAAGGCACTCGATGATTCCCAGCCTGAAGAAAGCTTGCACCTTGTCACATGGTTCCGCAGAATGTACCTTAACAAGGATGCATTTCAGAAGGCCGTTGACCCAACAATTGATATTGATGAGGAAAGCCTTGCCAGTATTAATACTGTTGCAGAGTTGGCTGGCCACTGCACTGGGAGAGAACCCTACCAGAGGCCCGACATGGCTTATGTAGTGAATGTGCTTTCTTCTCTTGTCGAGCTCTGGAAACCGACTGAACCCGATAATGAGGACAATTATGGTATTGACCTTGATATGCCCTTACCGCAAGCACTCAAGAAGTGGCAGGAATTTGAGGGAATGAGCAATATAAATGAATCCACTTCATCATCATATCTTGCTAGTGGAGACAATACCCAAACCAGCATTCCAAATCGGCCATCTGGTTTTGCAGAATCATTTGCATCATCGGATGGACGTTGAAGCTTGGGGATGAAGTTGGATTATTCTTAATGGCCCCATGTGATTTATCGTGTTTATTCCTTCTGCCCGTTGTGCCTTATTTGTTCCTTTTGGGTGAGGTTTGTCCTCTTTTTCCATGCCTAGATGGAGATTCTTTTTTTCTTCTCCCCCCTCTCTACAGCTTGAACGGTTTTGATGTTATGGTATTTTAGAAGTCCTTGATATGCAGATAGACAGAAAAACTCAAGGAGGTATCTTTAATTTTCCCCTTTGTGCCTGAGTTAGATAGAGTTCATCCTTGTGATGTTTGCTAGTGTATCAAGCATAAAGAAAAGGACTAAGTTAATGATTGGAGGGTCCAATTTTACTTATCCAGTGTACAAATTCCTACTAGATTTCAGTGAATTTTAATTAATTTTATATGGACTTGTACATATCCTTAAAAGTTTTCCTTCGTTCACACAATTTCAATGCTATTTATTTTGATGTTATATCATTGTGTTGATCTCATGAAAACAATTGTTCAATTAAGTTTCTGTGACAATGCTTTGGCTCAAAATTTGCCTGCTTATGAAATTTCATGTGTGGAATTCAATTCTTACTAATGCTCTTAAAATTCTAATTCTCACTATCATTAAAAAAAAAAAAAAATCTCTTAAATTTCAAGAAATTTCAGAATTTTAATATTTGATAATTCTACTGTTGATTCAGAATTTAGAAGTAGGGGATTGATGTTATGAAGGTGTGCTTTAACTTTGCATGCTGTTCTGTTTTTACTTCGTCATTCATTGGCACAGTGGCATCACTAGTCTCATTTTTTAACCAAAAGATGAATATAGGAACATATCCTATTATCCTCCATAACCCAAGAAATATAAATTGGTGTTTTCCTAGATTTATACTAATAAGTTATAGACCTTCTCCCATAATTTTTTTTTTTTTAAGGTTATACCTCAATAAATAATTTGGAAAAAATAATTAACCTATAAATTGTAATAGACAAGCACTTCATTAAAGGAAAAATAATTTGAAAATAGGAAAAGAAAAAAGAAAAGAAAAAGAAGCCCAGTCATTTTCTTTTTCTTTTTCTTTTTTGGATAAGGAAGGCCAGTCATTTTCAAATGGTCATTTCCATGGTATCTCTGTCCTTAATGATGAGGATTGCTTGATTCTCCAAAAAAAAAAAAAAAAGAGAGAGTGGGGGGTGGAAATCCATACTAGTGTTTGGTAGCATAAATCCATACGAGATTTACGTTATGTTTTGACTCAACCTCACCCCCATGATGACTGACAAATCATAAATCCATGTTGCTGCATAATCTCCAAGGGCGTTATATTGACACGTGTCAGTCATGGAGTGACTGGTTCAATATGCATGCCAGCTGCATTCCTCGTTCTATAATATAATATAATAAATATAATTATTTTTTTCCAATTCCGAGTCCCGACCATGTCTGCAATGCATGTCTCTTCTTTATTCACCAGCAAGCAATAATCATCGTCGTCATTATTCTATGATCATACTTACCGGATTTTACGGCCAACTGATATTGAGAAACGCTGGTGCCCAAAAGATAAGAATTTTAAAAAATAAAAATGAAATTCTAATGAGTGTTCTTAGAGTACTGATTAAGAATTCAATTAAAAAAAGTTTTGACATTATTTTTGTGGGAAATGAAAAAAACTGTCAAAACATTAATTATTTTTTTTTTTTCTTTTCCCATAAAACTTTCTTTAATTAGATTCTTAACCAGTACCTTAAGGACACTCATTAGCATGACCCTTTCTTCATCGCCCTCAACTTACTACATAATGAATTCTAACAAAAATTGTAACAAAAATTATGATATTTTTCGTGACACTATCATTTCTCATATTTTATTGTAAATGATGCCTTTTTAATAATTCTTTTAATAATTTTATATTTGATGTGCGGAATTAATTAGACCAAATTTTTTTTTGGGGTGAGTTATTATTCGTACGATGTTTGAAATAATATTACTATCATGGAATAAATTATGAATTAAAGTATTTTTTTCACAAAAATTTTAAGTCTAATTTGATACTTATAATTCTTCTGGAAAAAAAAATTGATACTTACAAATAAGATATTAATTTTTGTTCAAAAACCGAAAATATCATCTATTTGGTTTATACCATTTTAATGGTTGGTATAGAATTGATTCACGCACATGGGGATTGGCGATCACTCAAGTAGGCCTTAAAATATCCTACGAATTGAGATTGAGAAGCATATTCGGTACGAATTACGTATGTATGAAACTCATATTAGTTTCTTTTTAATCTTGAACTTTTAGTATTTAACTCGACTCACTTAATTATTTGAGTCCTAATATCTTCCCCATGTAATTGGCCTGCTGTAGTTAGGATTCTAATCATGTGAGTCGAGTTAAATATTAAAGTTCAAAATTGTTCAGTTAACTTATGTTTTTTACAACAGAAAAACCTTAAAAACTTCTCCATCTTTTTTCCCCTTCTTCTCTCTTAATCTTTTTTACAATTTCAAATTTTAAAATTTTGTTTCTAATAAGTATTACTGCTTACTCAAAAAAAAAAAAAAAAAAAAGGAGATTTATCCTACATTGGTTGTGTGTGTCTAGTGTTCGCTATTTATAACCCTAGTCTACAACTATAAAGGTTAGACTCTTTTATATTTGTATTCTGATTATGTAATGTATTATAAATCTGGTTTAAAACATTATTATTATTATTTTCATGTGTGTTCTAATAAGTATTACTGTTTACTCAATTTTTTTTTTTTAAGTTTTTGCTATAAACTCAAATATTTAAACACTTATTAGAAGAATAGAGAAAGAAATTTTGTATTTTACTATACTCATAATATTTTTACATTGATTTACATTAAAAAAAATCCTATAGGATGTTCAATAACTTGGCTTGGTTCTAGTGGTTCCAGTGCATCTAATACACAAGACCCATCGAGATGATGGCACGTTGGCAAAAGTGGACGTATGTCACTGTCATGACAGGTATAGTGCAAATAGATATTGAACCCAAGCTCTGTCAGATGTTTAAACTTTAGCAGCTATCTGCGGCAGGGCATTAGTGTTGACTAGTCAGGCAACTTATTGTTCAAATTTTATGTATATAGATTAATCTCTTACTTTGATTGTTATTAATTATAAATTGATTATTTTTATTTATTCTAATAATGTGAAATAAATAATTTATTTAATTGTTGTTTATTTATTTTATTGTTAATATAGATTAATATTTTTATGTTAATTTTTCTCTCATTCTTGTCTTTTAATCTTGTCCCCTAAATTGAAACCTTATCTCTGCCACTGCGAATCACAATGACAAGCACAGTATTATTATATAAAACTTCATTAAGTTTTGTAGGCACAAACCTTTGGATCTAATACAGCAATGCTTGCATCACGAATATTGATTGTTCCAATTGTTTAATTGTTTGTTCTCTAATTTTTTTTCTTTTTAAAAAAAAATATTGGTTTATACTTGAACCCCACACCAAAAAAAAGAAAAAAAAGAAAGAAAGAGCACTGGTGGCTTTCCAAACAGATGCTTCAATACAGAAACTAATCTCATCATCAATGTGCATTCAATTGTATGTGAATTGGTCAGCAGTGCTAGTGTGGCTTGTATTGACACACATTGCGGGATCACGGGGCTCTATGCCTCAATCCCTCTCAGCCAATTCTGATAAGAATTAATGCTCTTATTGTGGTCTATAGTCTATACTCTATAGTCTATACATTGTGGTTTTCGTATATGACCTCTCTATCCATTTTAGTTAAAGTAATAAGTGGCAAATTGGCAATACATATGTGAACGGATAAGTTCAATGATGGATTTTACAGAAAGCGTAAAAGTTGATGAGCTCTTTCTTTTTCTCTTCATTATTGTTTTCCCTCAATAATTTGTACTACTTTTTCTTCTGTCTAGGTCTATTTATCGATCATTTGGCACCTATCTCAATTATGGGTTTTTAACATCTATGAGCCTTGTAGGCAAGGTAGCAAAGGAGTTGGTTGGATTTGTTGGAGTACTGCTTAACGCTTTTTTAAAGCCCATAAAAGCAAAGACCTAACCCCAACACTTCCAAAAAAAAAAAAAACCTTCAAGTTTATTGTTAAGATTTTTTTTTTTTGGTGTGGCTAAATTACAAATTGCACTTTCTAAATTTCCTTGAAATTCAATTTAATCTTCTAACTCCATTTTTGTTCAATTTAGTTTTATAACTTTTAATTTTGTTCAATTCAGCCCTTTTTTTGGTCTTTGTCATAATTGTGCCGTTAATTTTCAACTTTGTTCAATGCAAAATTATGTTGTTTTGGGGGTTTGGGGGTTCTTAATGACTAAATTCTCATAGAGATTAATAGGAGGATTAAATTGAATTTTTTTTTTTTGGTGAAATGATGCCATAAATTAGATTAAACACGAATCATTTTGTTACAAAATAGCTTAGCTTTATCAAAAGGCAGTAAAGTCTCCACCATAGGTAAAGTTAGAGCTGTGAATTGAATTTTAGGCAAAGAGGGTGATATTTATAATTTATCTTTTCTTAAAAAAGTAATAACAAACACCGACTGGCCTGAGACAATTTAAAGCCTAAGACAGCAATGTTAAATGGGGCATTTTCTATTTAAATATATTTTTTTAATATTAGACATTTCTTTTAAAATTCATTCGATCTTCCTGCTTTTTGATATGAAAATTTATTAACTACGTTTTTAAATTTAATATTTTCTAATATATACTTTTCAATTGATGATATGACTAATTCACTTATTTTCTTGTGATATATATCAATTTTAATTAGATTTTTATCAATCTTCGTTTTGATAAACTTTTTTACAAAATACAAAATACAAAATGTAACAGTAGTGTCAATAAAATTCATTAATACATGCATTTGAAATATAATTTAGTCTTTTATATTATTAAGAATTTTTATGTTACAAGTAAATATCATTATGATTATTTTCATTATTATCTTTCTGTTGGGTTTCACTTCATTATATTCAAACTATGTTTTAATGAATTTTTGTTAATTTATGAAATTGTCACCCCTAGGCCCTAGCTATAGGACAAGCTTTTAGCTTGCTGGTTAAAACTTGGGTCTTAGAGCATTCCCATTTGGAAATTCTATCATATTCTATTTTATCATCTCAAAAAGCTACTTTATCAATTATACCATACTATTTTACAATACACCCAACATCCCAATTTTTATTTTACAATACAGCACATTAAAATAATATACCTACATAATAAAATAATATATTTCAAAACATAAATAAAAGCCAGAAATGAGACACGGAGAGAGAGAGACAGAGATTGAGACGTGAGACAGAGAGTGGGAGGAGAGGGGAATGAATAAAAAAAATATTATTTCCTTTTACAATTGTGCTACAGTACCATCACAAATTTGTGATGGTACTATATCACCATTCTAAATTTTTTTAGGATACCAAACCAATACAAGGCCAAATGTTGGGGCCTTTTAGTCCTTTAATGCTAAAATTTGCTTACATATGTCATTTGCAAGGCCAATTGTGAATGCTCTTACGAGATGGTTTCATTTTAGCAAGGAAGCTAGAAATCCATTATCTAGTTGTAGAACTCGATGCTATGGAGATTGTGTTGGCAATGATGGTTCCATTGTGAAATGATTGCAGGAATTTAGTCCGTTGTAAATAATGCAGGAATTTAGTCCAAGCTTTCTATACGAGTGAAGTGAAGCATAGCTATTGTGAAACGAATGTGTGCCAATGTTCTAGCTAAGAGAGGGTGGTCCTAATCTTCAAATTTTATGTAATTTGAATTTCCCCCTCTTGGTGTACTTTAAAAAAAAAAAAAAAAATTATATATTAAAGTTTGAGTTGTTTTGTAATAACTTAATAATTACCAAAAAAAAAAAAAAAAAAAAAAAAAAGAAAGAAAGTAATAAATGCTCTTTTTATGGACAAGTCTACTCGCTTTTTTTTTTTCTTGTTTCTTTTTTTAATGCGAAAATCTACTCACTTTAAAGATAGAATAATAGTAAAGATACTACAAATTTTACTATATAATTTTTACAAATTGATGTATCAGAAATCATAAAATAAAAAATCAAAATCAAACACTCATTTATTAGGTGGTTGAAAGTTTCACTTTAAAGATAGAGTGATTATAGTGATACTATAAATTCATGTTTGTATGTATTTATTTATTCAAATGTCTATAAAGATATAATTTAAATTTAACACACTTTTAATCATTTTATTGTATTGACTGAAACATCAACATTGATTGAAACACTGATTGAAACACCTGAAAAATCCTCAATACAACCTGGCATTTTATCTAGTACTCCCTTCGTCCCACTTTGTTTGTCCTCTATTCCATTTTGGGATGTCTCAAAATATTGTCCTGTTTCTAAAAATAAAATTCATTAATTTACTAATGTTTCTATTATACCCCTATTAATTTACTAATTTAATTTTTTGATAAATTTATTTAAGGGTAGTTTTGGAAACTTATACATTTTTAAAAGGTAGACAAAACAATAAATGATGTTCCCTTAAAAAATTTGACTTTTCAAACAGAACAAACAAAGTGAGACAGAGGGGGTATTTTTAGAGGAGTATCGGTATTGGTTTAATGGCCGGTATAGTAAATATGGTCAATATGGTTGGTACCAATACAGTATTGACTTCTTTGATTAAATCTCATCAATTACATTTATTGTCACGTTAGTTTGTAAGTTTTATATAGTAAAACTTATAATAATTTTAGCATTTTTCTTAAAGATATTAATCAGCCCCCTAAGAAAGTCTATCAACTAATGTTGTAAAGAGTAAATATGCGGTTTTAATCTTTTGTCAATTCTCAGCATGTGATACTCCATTTTTTTTTAAAGTATAGAGAGATAGATAGACACATAGAACGGATAGAAGAGTTCACCACCCAAATGAACCTACCCAAGATTCAGCAAAAAAAAAATGAACCTACCTAAAGAGATGTAGAGTAAAGGACAAGAACGCTCACCACTGTAAGGAATAACATTCCTAAAGAAGTGGCTTAGGTAGCTTTTATTGGAATAATAAGATTTACATAGTACAAAACTCCCCCCCTATGCCAGTTTAGCTTGATTCCAAAAATAGGATTTGATTTATTTAAACATTTCATTTTAAATCCATAAGTAAGACACCTTTTTGGTTTTACACACATCTTTCAAATTCGTCCCAAACATGAGCATATCATCAAAGTAAATACAAAGAATGACACCATATTCTTTTGTAAACATAGAATATATACCCTTGTTAGTTCCAAAACCTTGATATTTTATCCATCATATCCCTGCTTATAAATCATATTTTGTGTGGGTTTCAGTTAACTTAACTAGTAAAATCTCTGATGGCTGTATAAGAAATCTGAGATTTAATCCCCACCTACACCAAAAAATTGATTGGTGTCTTGGTCTGATGATAAAGAGTTATCATTAAGAACGGATGCCATAGGTTGAAATTTTCTTTTAAAAAAAAAAAAATCATATTTTGTATACCATCAAAGTAATGATGGTAATATTAACCAAGAGAATTTTTGCAAAAAAGAAAAAAAAAAAAAAAGGAGTTGTGCTCTTTTCTTAAAAAGTCAACTTTTGAGAGTAGAGAAGGTAAGCTAAGAGCATCTCCAACAAGCTCTCTAAACCCAAAATTTGGAGAGTAAACCCACAAAAACTTGCTTCAGCAATCTCTCTAATTCATTGTTCATTAGCAAAAAAATGTTTGCTAATGAATAGTAGCTCTCTTGGTCTGATGACCTACTGCTCATTAGTAAAAGAATTCATAGGAATAAAAAATTCAACACACCCATTAAAATATTCAACTTTTACTTAACAATCACAATGGCTAGGGAAAAAAGAGGAAAGAAAGGGTATGCGCATGGAGGAGAAAAAAGAGGGGGAAAAAAAAAGAAAGGAAAGAAGAAATCGTATGGATGAAAAAAAATAAAGAAATAAGGGAAAAATAAAATTAAGAATAAGAAATTAAAATTAAGAAATGCTACCATCAAAGTAATGATGGTAATATTAACCAAGAGAATTTTTGCCAAAAAAAAAAAAAAAAAAAAAACAACAAAGTCATGCTTTTTTCTTGAAAAGTCAACTTTTGAAAGTAGAGAAGATAAGCTAAGAGTATTTCCAACAAGCTCTCTAAACCCAAAATTTGGAGAGTAAACCCACAAAAACTTGCTTCATAAATCTATCTAATTCAATTTTTTGCTAATGAACAATAGCTCACTTAGTCTGATAACGTATTGTTCATTAGCAAAAGAATTAATAGGAATAAAAAATTTAACACACCCATTAAAATATTCAACTTTTACTCAACAATCACAATGGCTAGGGAAAAAAGAGAGGAAAGAAAGGGTATGTGTGTGGAGGAGAAAAAAGAGGGAAAAAAAAGACAGAAAAGAAGAAAACGTATGGATGAAAAAAAAAAAAAAAAAAAAAAAAAAAAAAAAAAAAAAAAAAAAAAAAAGAGAAAAATAAAATTAAGAATAAGAAATTAAAATTAAGAAACGCTACCACAATATTTTCATAATAAATTTTAAGTGATAGGTTGTTATTGGCTATTATTGGTGAGAAAAAAATAATTAAGTGGTGACTAGTGAGTTCAAATTAGAATCAGCAATAACTTATCACATAGGATTTACTGTGAAAGTATTGTGCAAAATATTGTGAATGTAGCATTTTTAGTTAATATTTTTTTTTTTTAGAATAATTTCTAGCTAAAATTAGATGACCTAGAACTCACTATATCGTTACCACAAGTGCTTCATGAGATTCGTTAAAAAAAAATCATTAGGAAAAATTTAAAAATATTACCATTGGGAGATTTTAAAGATATGGTTGTTTGGTATTTGAAAAAATATAGTCATTAGAAATAAATGAAGGAAGATTGAAAAAAAAAACAAAGAAAGATTAAAAAAAAAATGAAGAAATAATATTTAAATGGAGTAAATAAAATATAGAAAGTCTGTTGGAAAGTGTATTTGAAAAAGTAAGTAATTAAAAGGTAAAAAGAACTGTTCATTCTCCAAACAGTACAAAAATTTGGAGAGTTTGCTGAAGATGCTCTAACATGTATGTAGAGGGTTCTTTTTTACGTTTCTTTTTTTAAGAAGGAAGTTGGGTCTGGCGCTTCGCAGAATGGGTTTCAAAGTATCATTTTGCCGCTACCAGCTTGTGCGCAAACGCTAAGTCCAAGTCCAAGGGAAAGATGCTACAAAGTGGGCTTATCCTCTATTTTTGTCACAGAAGGAACTTTTCTCCAGTTTCTGCCGCAAAAGGAACTTTTCTCCAATTTCTACCGCAGGATTGACTTTTCTGCTATGCAGCAAAATTTTCTATTGTACAATAAAGCTTCCTGCTGTGTAGTAAAGCTTTCTGCTGTGTAGTAAAACTTTCTGCTGTGCAGTAAAGCTTTCTGTCGTAAAGCCTTCTACTGTGCAATAAAGCTATCTGCTATGCTTTAAAGCTGTCTGCTGTGCTTTAAAGCCTTTTGCCGTGCAGTAAAGCCTTTTGCAATGTGAATGACTACTCTTCGTTTTTACCGCATAAATACCTTTCTACTTCCTGCACATAAACAAATCTAAAATCCAAAGAAAATACCCATCAAACAAATGTTAGTTTAAATGGGTTAACATATTCTCAAATATATACATACATATATGAGTATATATACTTATACGTATTCACATATACATATATAAAATATATTTTGCAGAAAATGAGGAACAAGATATATGTATATATACTTATGATAGGATAATGATTAGTTTGTGTTAAAAGTAAAACACGTAATAACAAATAAAGAAGAAAGCTTCAGCAGAAAAGTTTTAGCTAGTATAATAGCTAACACGGTAAATATAGTGAAAATGTGTTACAGCAGAATAACTAGTACAAAAGGTAAAGATATCATAGCAGGACAACTAATGCAGCAAACGTGATAAAAAGGTGCTTCAGCAGAATTATTAAATACAGCAGATATAATTTATAATGAGAGAAATCAAATATATTTGCAATTAAAATCAAGTATTGAATCTTTCCATAGGATAAGTAAACCAAGAAAGAACCCAAACCCTAACTTGAACAACCTTATCATAGGTTTTTGCCATCAAAGTTATGCATTTTGGAGAATAGGCCTAAATGGCTACTAGCTATTACTTTTGGGGACATCAAAGAGTAGGTTTGCTAAGAGGAAGGGAAAAGATGATCTATTGATGCATGTCTCTATTCCTGCCGTATTTTTCTCTCTTTGTTTTACTACTTTCTTTCTTTTTCTTCGTTCTTTTTTTTTACTCTTAGTTTCTTATTACTCTTCTGCCATAGGTTGTTCCCTCTTTTTGGTTTTTCCTTTTCCTGGGTCCCTCTCTCTGGGTGCTTACTACTCTCTTACCATGGGTTTTCCCCCTTAAGTGCCTCCCTCCATTGAGTCTCCCTCTTTCGGTATTTTTTTCTCTTTTGTCTTCTCCCCCCCCCCCCCCCCAATTTCTGCCATAGTTACCTCTTCCTTTTATAGCCAATTGATTCAATGAGATTTCTTCCTTTTACCCCTAGGGTTTCACCAATTGTTTTTAGTTTGTTGTGGGCATCCTTTCAAGATTACCCACCCATCCATTGGTTGCCCCTACCATTGCTCAGTACATGTTTGCTGCACCGCTACTCATTTCACAACAAAATTCCCTTTTGTTTGTTCCTGCTGTATACCTTTACTTTTAGGTTCCAATGGATAAGGATTGGGCTACCTCACTACCTAGCTTTATGGCATGCATCAGATAATCTCAACCATTTATTACTTCTTTTGAGTAAGATACCATCCCAGTAAGGTATATTTCCAAAAGAAGTCACAGTAGGAAACCAAATATAGACCCCCTTTTCCCCCTACCACCAAACCACACCCTCTGAATCCCCTTGACTATGGGCCCACCTCCCTTGTATTGGCTGGGTACAGGTTGGTGGTACTCCGACCCTTCTGTGCTTACTCCACTATCTTCTGTGTTTGTCTCCCACGCCGTTTCTGCTGTAGTAGATTAGCTTTGTTTTGTTCTGTTGCATGGTTCTGTCTTATTTCTTCACGCGTTTTCTGCTGTGTTTTGTCATTTCCTTCAGTTTGACTTTTCTTTCACGCAATTCCTGTTGCTGACACTTCCTGTTGTTCCTTGTTTCTTTTCATCCTGCTTTTTCATTTTAGTTCTCATGCCTATCTTTTATACAAAAGGATTTGGGCCTTTGTGGGCCAAATAATGTTGACTGGATCAAAAATGTATTGGGCCCAATTTATCTTCATCTGTTGAAGCCATTCTGCCAAAGAACTGTATTTAGCGGCAGATTTATATTCTGCGACAGATCTGTATTCTGCAGCAGATTTGCGTTTTGCTATAGATTGCTTTCCCTTGCACTTCTTTCTTTGGACCTTTCTTGCTCTTCGGTCTTCTTGGTGGGTCTTGCTTTTCATTGGACTTTCTTCCTCATGATACAGATTCAAAAATGGGCATCAACAATGTACTAGTTTTTTACTTTGAAAAATGTTTTGAGTTATAATTTTTTTTTTCCTTACAAACTATTGATGTAATGAGTAGTTTATTTTTATTTTTATTTTTTATAGATAGTTTCAACTCTCAACTTATGGTGTCTGTTCTTAATGATAGTTTTTAATTATCAGATTAAGACACCAATAAGTTTTTGGTATAAGTGGAGATTGAATCCTAAATTTCTTATTCAATCATCAGAGATTTTACCAATTAAGTTAAAGGGAACCCACTGATGAGTGGTTATTGGTAAGTGAAAAAATAATGTTAATAGGAGATCCAAATAAGAACTAGTAAAAATGTACCGCATCAATAATTTATAAAAGTGTTGTAAAATATTTTGTGAGTATGTGACTATAACATTACTAGTATTCTATCCGCATAGCTAGACCATGGATGTTTCTCAAAAAAAGAAAAGAAAAGCTAGACCATGAACTTGTAGCCCAAGTCCAGAACTAAACCCGTAAAGAACACTGGGCTGTGTAGATCATGATCATTACCACCTTACTAAATAGGGCTTCAGCCCACTCTATCAAGTATAATGCTTAGCTTACAAAGGGCCAGCCCAAGCTCAGAACCAATACTACACAGATATATAACAATAACAGTATATTTGCGATTATCCAAAACTCTGAACAGAGAGAGAGAGATTGAAATCGAGGAAGAAGCAGAAGCAGAAGCAGAAGCAGAAGCAGAAGCAGAAGAAAAATCATAGTGTAACAAGAAGAAATTAAAAGAGGGAATTTGATTTGATTTGATTTTGAACACAGAGAGAGAGAGAGAGTGATCTGAAAAAAATGAAGACGACGAAGGGAGGGAAGGTGATGAACCCTACGGACGCTTACCGGAAGGAGCTCCGCAAGAGGGAATTGAAGCGGGTACTCACTCTCTCTTAAACTACACCGTTTCGTCTCTCTATTCTTTTCTTCTTTTCTTTCACTTCTTTTTCTTGAATTCAATCGATTTGCAAGTAAAAGCACTCACTGCCTTCAATTTCGTTTGCCCTAATTTTAGTTTTTGCTGAGAAATCCATGAACATTTTTACATTTTGTGAATTTAATTTTGATCGAAGATTTAATGGTTACTTGTGCTTGTTTTTGTGTGTGTGTGTGTGTCACTGCCATGGAAAAATGAACTATTGCATTGTTATTCTTTCCAATAATTTTAAATTAGGAACATAGTATGCGCCCAAGTAAACAATTTGAACTTATATATATATATATATATATATACTGTACACTTGATTGCGTGCACAGTAGATGTTGGTGACTAATCATTTGTGTGGTGTGGTGTGGCGTTAGGATTATGGTGGCTTCAAGTTGAGGTTCATTTGCAATCACTCTTACATGGAAAATAGGTATATCAATAGGATTTGTTGAATTTTTTTTTGGGGCCGGCTATGGATCCTGGATGGATTAGTTAGGGTCGGCCATATGAATTCTTTTCCTCCGTTTTATTTTATCTGAAGTCATGCTCTTTGTTGCTTCCCTAATTAACATGTCCTTTGTTTTGATTGCTCCTAATGAGTTGTAATTAGTAATCTGAGGTGTAGCACAATTGGTTGGGGACTGAAACTTAACTTATCTAAAATAAGATGCGTGTGTCATATCTTTACGTGCGTATCTTGAAGTGCTCTACGTAGGTTTCTAAATTTCTTGAAGCGCATTTGTGTATGCGACTTGCTTGTGGAAGGAGTAGTATGGGCTTAATGCATGGTTTGAATCATCATTCTTTTATTTTATTATATTTTTATTTTAAATTATTTTTTTTGACGTTGTTATTTGTGATTTACAGAACAAGAAAGAAAGGAAAAAGGTGAGAGAGGTGGGACTCTTGAAGAAGGATCCTGATACTCTTAAGGAGCAAATTGATAAGTTGGAAATGATGAGTAAGTCACGTTCTATTTGAATTGAAGATCTGCCATTTGAGAACTGTGAAATTGATTGCCTTACATTTCAAAAGAAGCTTTCTTTCACTTATAACATGATTATAAAAAAAACAAGTGAATGTATTGCATTAGAAATAATACATAAATGAATAAATATTAATTTTTTGGCTAAATAGTAATTACTTGTGTATCTCATTATACATAAAAGACTGTTCTTGGATTTTAGTATTTTTAATACTATTGGAAACATTATTATCAAAATAGAATCATATAATTATATACTCACTCTATCCCCAAATAATTGCCCACTTTGACAGAACCCAAATTTGAAGGAACCAACGCGAAATGTTCTTCACCTGCCTGTTATTGTATGTAAACTTTAACATACTGCTTGAAAAGGAAATATGGACCTTAATTTAGGAGCAGAGGGGCATGTATTATTTAGTCTCTATCCTGTTTTTGCCTCCCGCCCCCACCCACTTCTTTTTCTCTCCCCCCCACCCCCCCTGCAGTTTTGTTATGTGCACTTCGTTCTATTGTTTTTTGGTAGTTTGTGTAGATTTTATTTTTCTCTTTTAAATTTAGCTTGCATCTTGGTTAGGTAGATTTTCCTGTTTAAATTTACCCATTTGTGTTATTAATTGTTGCAGAAGCTGATGGTGCTTTGGACAAAGCAAGAAAACACAAGAAGAGACAACTAGAGGACACATATAACCTTGTCATAAAAAAGAGGAAGGTAATAGTCACATATGCAATTTCTTTAAACCTTTGTTGCTCTCTTCTCTCTTGTATGAATTGAAATGCCAACTTAGCATAGGTTTGCATTAATCATGCTTTTAAATTTGATTTTAGAAATGGTAAAAATTGCTTAATATCCACAATCTTAAGTTAAAAGTCATCTGAAGAAACATATATCTCTATTTTAAGGAAAATTTTTAAGATACCTTTAAAAAATTTCAATCAAAGATTTCATATACACTTCCTTGCGTATCTGAATTACTACAGTGGTCATTTTAATGTGGGTGAGTGAGGAATTGTTAACAAATACATAAATAATGGTGTGCAGTTGGTGAATGGAAAGTAGTCATATCAGCATTCATTTTTGACATGATCACTTATGGAGTTGCTGCTTGTTCAATAAACCCTATGCCATGCCATGAGTAATTCTTTTGATGCGATTAAAATTGAGGAGAATAATTTGGGGTGAAAACAAGCTAATGAGGTTTAGTATGTGAGGGCCTGAAGGGTATTTTAGAAATCTTACATTGTTAGAATTGGGCTGATTAAATGTGGAAAGCCCAAGGGGTAGTACAGTTGACTTGGAATCATGTCTCATAAATCAGAGGCCACTAGTTCAAATCTCCTCTTCTGTCCTCCCCTCCCCTTGGGGCCAAAACTGACTTGTAAAAAGAAAAAATTGTCTATCCTGTGCAGTTTTTGATGGGTTGGCTTGCATGTCTTTAGATAAATAACAAAGGTTTAATAAGTGTTTCTATTTTGAGTCAATAGCTTATGGTTTTGAGACTTGTTTCCTAATTGCTTGAAATCACTGAAAGCTTATAGAATACCAGTCTGCAAATATTACTCATAAAAAATATTTTTGCCCAAAGATGCAACACCTCTCTCTCCCTTTGGCCCTTCGTCAATTTAAATAATTCAAATCACGCAGGGTTTTATCAAAATTTTATTTATTGTGTCTCATTAACTAATTTTCGGTCTTATCAACTAAACTAATAAAGAAAGATTTCGTGATTATATTTTTCTGTAAACTGAAAAATGTTGTTGAACAGTGAACACACTCCCTTTCCATTGTCTCTTTGAGATGGGTCTTTATTTTTATTATTATATAATTTACAAAAGGCTGGTAATGCTAGTCTTTTCTATGAAAAATATATATATATATATATATATATTTTATTGATTTTTAAGTTACATACGCAATGATTGGTCTTGAACCTACAACTTCACCCTCCACCTAGGACTTACATAATGATCTAGCCAAAAAAGAAAAGTTGTATAATTAACTTTGCCTCAACAGAAGTCATTCTTCCTTGAATTTCTGTCGTTAATTCACCCTTAACTGTGATTTGACTGCTTTGTGGAAAAGTTCAGAAATGATCTGAACTGGCAGTAATTGACTGGGTATCTGAACCGTATGGTTTAGTTGATGGGCATTTTACAGGAACATTAGCCTCTATTTCTGCTGTATGTTAAACCTGTCTGGGTTGATATTTTTCTGCAATTTATTAGCATTGTTTGTCTGCCGTGAGGATCACATAGTTCTCTGCTCTCTTGGACAGGAATATGAAGACAAAATGCGGGAGAAGGGTGAGGCCCCAGTTATGTTCAGGTGAAAAAGAATCTTTCTTCCTAATTTGCTTCTGTGCATGTGGTTGGGTTTATTTATTTATTTAATATCTGTTTGTTTTAATTTACAAACTATAGCTTATCTTCTGCTCAGTCATTTGGGACCTCCTCGGAGACGGACAACTGCAGAAGAAGATGAGAAAGACAAGCACCCAAAGCCTGAAGTAAGATCTGGCTTCTGAAGATCATTCCGGTTCGTTTTTGCTTACTCATGAACAATACTTATAAAATTTTTTTGGCTGCAGGACTCTGTTTATTATCATCCTACACTGAATCCTACTGGTGCCCCACCACCAGGAAAGCCCCCCATGTATAAATCATCAATAGGTTTGGTCCCATTCCTCAATCTTTCATCTTTCTCAATCAAATATTATTTATATGTTGTTGATTAATATGCTCTCTCTCTCTCTCTGCTTTTGACTGCAGGCCCCAGAATTCCCTTATCTGCTGCTTCATCAAGTTCTGCATCATCCTCAAAAACAGAGTCAGAAGATGCTGCATTAACTGCACCTCCTCAGCCTCCACCTCCACCACCTCCCCCTTTGCCAGATACTGACAGTGTCAACTCTGGGGATGGCTCTGTGCCTCTACCTCCTCCACCTCCAATGCCTCCCCAGCCAGCTTCAGCAAATTTGGCTATGCAATTGCCTACACCACCTTTGCCTCCACCACCACCTCCTGGCCCCCCACCTAAAGAGCAAGTTTCAAGTCGCCCTTTGCCTCCTCCACCTCCTCCACCCCAATTGTCTGTTCAGCCACCTCCACCTGGTACCAGCGGAGGCGAAAAGGAGATAAACCAACCTGCATTGTTAGATGGACTGACCTCAAAGGAGCATTCTCAGGTAAGCTTGTCTTCATTCACCTTCTTGGGATGTGGTCTATCTTCAAATGCATAAAAAACCTAAATAGGCATTAGTGAACAGGATAATTATATTTGTGGTTGTCAAATACAATATACTTTGATGGCTTAAATCTAAATCTCAAGGCTCTGCACCTGTTATTCCAAGAAGTTGTATTTAATAGTATTAATCTCTCCTATGCAGGTGCCAACCATGCTTCCTCCTCCTCCTCCCCCACCTGGGCTGCCACCGAAGTCAGCAAGTAATCAGTTAGAAGGTGCACCATCTGATTCAGACATCAATAATTTTTCAGCAACCAAGGATCTCTCTAAAATGGTTCCACCTCCACCCCCTCCTAGGCAACAGCCTCCAGTACCCGGACCCACCCTGCTTTCATCTTTACAACCTGATGTATTACCCCCTGGAATATCACGTCATCCCCCACCTCTACCTCCGCCAGATATGCGGCCTCCGTTAGCTACGCCTGGACTACCTGGCCTAGCAGGTCACCCTGGAGTGATGCATCCGCTAATGCCAAGGCCACCATATGGTCCTCCCCCTGGGCCTCCCCCCATGATGAGACCGCCACTTCCACCTGGTCCTCCACCAACTTTCCAAGAAGATGAGCATGCTTTTAATAGGCCAACAGCTCCTCAAAAACCATCTTATGTAAAATCTGCTGCGTCTACTGTTGTTAAGAGGCCACTAGCTCAGCACACTCCAGAACTTACAGCTATGGTTAGTTGCTTCCTTTGCTCGATCTTTGTGCAAAGATTTTCTAAAAATAACGGATTCTTCTGGTAGTCATGTGCTTGCATCCTATCTGCCCGTCTATCCATTTGGCTCAAACTGAGGTGACATGCCAAACTTTTTTGTTGAGAGAAATTTAAGAATATCAAGAAGACAAAATTGAAAATTATATATATGAAGGAGTTCGAATAATTCATGGCTATTAGATCTCTGTTTGTGTTTATCCATATACATACATATTTGTGTACAAACATTTCTAGGGTTATCGGTTATCTTAATTTGAGTTTGTATATTCATGAATGAACCACTTTTAAGCTAGTGCATAGACTTTTATATTAATATATAAAGGACACTCTTTTACATGTACAAAGAGGGTATATGATAACAATGGTTAGAAAGTTTGCACAGAAATTGTCAGTATGGGGACAATTGTCAAATGTTGAAGTGTCCTATGTGAAGGAGTCGGAATATTTTGTGTCGTAAAGCCTTATGATTTTTGGATTACTGAACTTATGCTTTTCACTAGATGTGCACTCAGACAACATGATAAAATAATAGTGTAAAATGACATATACGTCAAAGGGAGGTAAAATGGGTTTAAAAGATGGCATATTCAAGTACTACTCCAGTTTGTCTGGCTACAGTATACTGTTAGTTGAATATTTGCACATTTGAACTTTAATCGTTATACACCTTGACTTTAGCTTGTTTCCTATATGAGCACAGGTTCCTGCATCTGTTAGAGTGAGGAGAGAGACTGCTGCCCCAAAAGCAAAGCCAAAGCCAGCAGTCTCAGTTACAGCAACAGCCACCCAGCCAGCTGCTCCCGCCATTGTAATGCCAGAATCAGCTAACTCATCATCAGCACCAAAGCCACAGAGTATTGACGACTCATATATGGCCTTTTTGGAGGACATGAAAGCGCTTGGTGCACTTGATAGCTGAGATCATTGTTGCTGGTGAGGAGGTGCAGGGAATAGAGGCGGTACACATGTAACCCATGGAAACCAAGTGTACATGTTACTGTGTTGGATTTGGGGTCTTTGAGAACAAAAATTTATTGATGCCGTTAAGCCTTTGTTTGCTTCGGTGCTGTTTCATTGGGGAATCTCTCTTGTAACATCAATGATGAAAAATTTCAATTGCTTGATTTTCAATAGATCTGAGTTATTGAGATAGCTGTAACTTTGAGCTAATATCCTCCAGAGGATGATAGACATGTTAGTAATTGGAAACTTTTACCACATTTAATAGATAATTGAACTCTTCTTTTTCTTGGTAGTTAAACTCGTCTACTTTTATACTCTTCAATCTGCCGCTACATGCTGAAGAATGAAGATGTGATCTTATAAATTTGCTGCTCTTTTATTTTATTTTATTATTTTATATATATTTATTTATTTTTTATTAAAAAATATAATTTGCTGTCTCAGTTTCTTACCTTGGCCAAAAAATTTGTCCTCTGTCTAATAGAAGGTAATGGTCCGTTTGGATTGAAGGGGGAGGAAGAGATAATAGAGTAGAGTAAAGTTGGCCCAAAATTAACTTATTTTTAGTAAATTCTATTCTATTCTCCCTTCTTCTACCTTCCATTCAAACGGGCCCTAACTATAGTCTTTTCTTTGTTTCTTTGAGATGTAATTGGACGTTCTAAAATAATGTATAGGAATAAACTTCTCTTTTCTAGAAGTTGAAAAGTAAAGACGATTCACTCTTCATATGTTATGATATTTATGACTGTGCCATGATATTTATGATTAGAAAATCTTATTACATACTTGTTTGTCGCCACTTTATACACCATTTTAGAATCATGTTTCTAAAACACAATTTTAATTAAAATTATGAAATCGTGTTTTTACAATTTCACAATTTTAATTGAAATTGTGTTTAAAAAATACTATTTCAATCTATATGGGGTGAGTGTATAATAAAGAAGCGACTATCATTATTCATTTATGATTTATAGAATTTCTGTTGTCTGGGAGTGTTAGCAGGGGCGGAGCTAGAAATTTTCCTTTGAGGGGACCAGCCAAGACTAAAAGATCATATTGATTAACAAGAGATATGTGTGTGTGTTTGTCATACCAAAGCTTACTTAAAAATGGTTGTCTTAGTATGTTAGTATGAAATACTAAATATAAATAATGAATTAGACTATCAATTGGATTAATAAATAAGAGGGAGAAAAAAAAAATTATCAACCATAAATAAATAAAAATGAATAGAATTTGATGTAAAATAGAAATGAAAAAGGTGGAGAAGAAATGGAGGACTAGAGAGAGTAAGGAACACTTTCACTGTGAGTGATGAGGTAGATGGAAAATACAAATTGAAAAGATGAAGTAATAACCTTCTATAAAGGAAGCTACAGCCCAATAGTAAAAATTATACAAGTTGGGATTGTGTGATGACGTGTTGGGGGAGGAGAGATGGAGAAAGACTAACAAAAGGTCAACATAGTTGAATAAATTTGAATGAATCAAGGAGACTTGGGGGGGGGTTAATCGGTTTCATTTGAAAGGGCCAAATTTGACAAAAATTCTTTAGGGCCTTTCTTTTACCAACCATAAAAAAAAAAATTGAAAATTCACCCCCTCCAAAAAAACAACAACATAAGGTGGCTCCGTCCCTGAGTGTTAGTGTTAGAAAAACTAACATTTAAAAGTTAACTTACCATTCTCTTTTCAAATTTAAAGTTAAAGAGTATTTATATTAGTTCATTTAAAATTTTCTCATTATTGCACAATAAATTTTTCTTTTTCTATTTTAATGAATTATTTATTTCTTTTAAAAAAATAATTATTTTTTAAAACACTCGCATCTAATTTTATATTTTATACACTGTTTAATTCATTTATAGAAATTGTGGTTGCCATCTCCCCAGGCATTGACTGACTGGTACATACACCATGAAATTAGTTTTACCCCGAGCCCAACCCAAAAGAGAGAAATATCGTATTTATTAAAAAAAAAAAGAAAAAAAAAAGCCCAATTCATGCTTGGGGTACACGCAATACTTTCTAGTCCACTTTCGTACTGCGTCAAGGTAGGAAAAGCTGTACAACATCTGACCATCTCAGAAAGGAAAAATCCTGCAATAAAGAAAGAGAGCTGAACCAAACTGACCACGAAAGGAAAAATCTTGTAAAGGAAGATATCAAAGCGACTGAGATCTGACTCAGCTTTTCACCTTTACACGTAATGCTGACTCGAGTTAAAAATAAGTCTAGAAACGTAACTTTATTTTCACATTTTGCTTGAGGCAAGTTTATGTAGGAGTTATTCTCCACCACTCACATGTTGTCGTCTCAACCGTTTAAAAAAAAAAAAGTAGTTAAATAAGTTGTGTCAATAGCAAAGATTTCCATGTTAGGATGGGTGACTACACGCGCGTGAAGGAATACTCAAGGAGAAATCTTATCAACACAACCCTCAAAAAAAAAAAAAAAAAAAATTAAGTAGTAAATTGCTATTAGTTGTTATAAGTAGGTAAAAAAGTAATTTAACTTATCGATTCAAATGTGTATCATTAACAACTTACCATCTATAATTTGTTGTGTAAGCGTTATGAAAATGTTATGGACATATCATTTCTCATAATCAAATCTACAAAATGTTTTAGACATCTATTTAGTAAAAAGTAAAATGTTAGCATGGAGGAACATGGATTTTATGATTTTGTCTTTGGATTCCAAAACATGATTAAAAAAAGAAAAAAAAATAATAATAAGGGATATCCAAAAGGTATTAGTTTAAGTAATATTTTTTAGAAATTTTTTTATGAGAAAAAAAAATAATTTTTTTGACAACTTTTTATATTTCTTATAAGTGGTATCAATTTTTTTTTTTTAAAATGGTCCATTAACAAATGTTCTAAAGACACTTGTTAATTGAACTCTTAAAAATAACAATTTAAAAATAAAATATAGTAAATGTTGTCTTTAAGGTTTAATTTTTTGTTAATTTAGTCTCACTTTATAAAAATGAGTCGACCAAATCTATTAGCAAATATGTCATTTAAACATTTGTAGACATCAAAATTTTATAATGAATTCACAACCATCCGATTGTTCATGATAAAATATTTGTGATCAAATTAATCTCAAATTGATGATGTGGACGATCAGCAAATGAAATCAAGTCACGTGGCAACATCAAATGAAGAAAGCCATATGGCAACGTTAGAAAAAAAAAAGATCTATATAGAAAGCTCTTAAAAATAACAATTTAAAAATAAAATATAGTAAATGTTGTCTTTAAGGTTTTGTTAATTTAGTCTCACTTTATAAAAATGAGTCGACCAAATCTATTAGCAAATATGTCATTTAAACATTTGTAGACATCAAAATTTTATAATGAATTCACAACCGTCCGATTGTTCATGATAAAATATTTGTGATCAAATTAATCTCTAATTGATGATGTGGACGATCAGCAAATGAAATCAAGTCACGTGGCAACATTAAATGAAGAAAGCCATATGGCAGCGTTAGAAAAAAAAAAGATCTATATGGAAAGTTCTTATTAAATGAAATACCAAATTAAATTCATGTATAATTCAACTCTCAATAAATGCTGAGAGAAAATTCCAAATTAAATACCATTGAGTTGCCTATAAATAGAGGCTTCTCATATGAGAAAATGAGAGAACACTTAGAGAGAAAACACTACCGTCACTCTGCCAAAATAGAGAGTCATCTCTAAAGTTCACAAGAATTCCATTGTTTATCAAGGCCTATTCCTACTTCTTCAAATCAAAGTGGGGATTCTCCTTTAACCTAATTCGAGATCAAGCCAACGGCCCTCGCATCAAATCAAGCACATTCGATTATTCATTCAACTTGGAGACATCACATCACGATTCAAGATCAAGCTTCATAGCCCCTTGAGATCGTAACATTTTTTGGAGATTGAATCAGAGGAATTTATTGTACTCTTTCATTGTAAAGATTCATACAGAGGATTGTACTCACATATATACAAATCGAATACAAGTTGATAATTTGTTACACTATTTCGTGATCGTGTGATTTATCTTTTACGAAAATTGTGTGTACAACATTATTTTTTAGATAACAATTATATTGAAAACATTCATGAGATATGTCATTTAATAAATAATGTTATCTCATATGAGTATTATTTTTTTAAAAATTAAATAAAATTTTTAAACAGTTTCATATGCTAATAGGATGAAAGGACAATATTGACTTCTTTTGACAAAGTAAGGGACTAAATTGACAAAAATTAAACATTAATAACTAATTTAGCAATTTAATTCACCAATTGGAGTGAAAGTCAATGGACTAGATTGAATTTGGAGAAAGTTTGGCTCCAAACTAGTTTAGAACCATCTTCTTCCAATCTA
This sequence comes from Quercus robur, assembly GCF_932294415.1. Taxonomy (NCBI): domain Eukaryota; kingdom Viridiplantae; phylum Streptophyta; class Magnoliopsida; order Fagales; family Fagaceae; genus Quercus; species Quercus robur. The sequence continues at coordinate 31,089,923 of NC_065536.1, read as the reverse complement.
TTATGTGGAATTGAAGATATCATTCATGTGTAGTTTAGTTATATGATTTTTTTTTAATAAGTCATGTGACTTGTTTAATAATACACATAGATAGTTTTATAATTTTTCACGTAATGGGTTGGAAAAAATAATTCTAAATATTTTATCCATTAAATATTACTCTACAAACAAAATAAAAGACATAAAATAACTATTGCCAATAAAATTTGTTTAATAACAAGAAAATATCATCAATTCTAAAAAATTCACATGTTTCTAGGGATCAAGAACTGAACAAAGAAATTTATTGTATTACAGAAATATCTAATTTTTAAGATGACAAAACAAAGCAGCCAAGCAGATTCTTAAGTGGAGCTAAATTGCATGGTAACATCGAAAATTTTGAAAAGCCAAACTTTTAACTTTGGGATAAAAATAAAACAAGTAAAATGTCATGCCAAACACACAAATAATTATAACTGATAATTTATATGTATATGATTACGTGGTCATTTTTTAATTTTTGGGTCTTTTTGGGGGGTTTCTTATATTGGAGGGCTTACCATATCAATTTTGAGGGCTAGGTACAAAGTTTTTACATCATCCATGGCCTCCTTGATCTCGTCATAGTTCTGTCTCTACACGTTAGTAACTACTCGCATGTAATTAAAAAGTTGAAAATTTCAGCTCTTGGCAATCGCAAACAACTAGTGGAGCACATGTCGTCAGCTTATAAGTTATAGTTAAGTTGAAAGACTTTACAAATTTATGGTTAAGTATGAATACCTTTGGAGCTATTAAGAAAGAGAAGAGAAAAAAAAAAAAAAAAACTCTAATATTATGTTAGAAAACGTGAGATACACATACAGTTTCTGTATATAATGATATATAAATTGTATTGCAAAATATGAAGAACAAAGTATAAAAGACAGAGAAAGAAAAAAAAAAGAGAAAGGGAGAGAACAATTATAATTAACATGGTTTGGCCTTAGGTCTACATTCATATCGAAAAGCTCTTGATGACTATATATTTACAATTGAGCTCTATGTATTACAATGAACTAGAAAATGTTTATAATTGACTAAATCTTAGACTAATAGTAAGTATATGCTAATTTGTTTGAGTAAGATTAAGTTTTATTTTCTTGCACTCTAAATAGGATCTGGTTCAATAAATCTAGATCAAAGTTGTATAACATACATGGGCCTTGATTAGGATTTAGGATTGAACCTTGATATTTCTAAAATCTCCCCTTGAACTCAAGGTAGAAACTTGAAAACAACTTGAGTTGAGAAAGAAAGTTATATCTTGAAGGAAATTGTGACGGAATTGGACATGATGTGAAGTAGAATAAAATTAAATGAAGTGTCGATAACATGCTAGAATGAAAAATACAAATCCACTGTACCACTTTTTGTATTCTATTTTATGTTCCAACAATCAAAATCATACATGTGAAAGCTACATATATATAAGAGGTATGGTTTGGAAAACTCTACACCAATATGATAGGCACATGACCAGAAAGGAAACATATAGAGGATGCCAGCAATCAACATGTTCTATGATACTCAACCAAGATAGTTGAGAATACATGATTAGAAAGAAAGCTAAATACTAGGGTGCGTTTGGATACCACTTATTTTGCTGAAAACTGAAATAATAAAATAAAATAAAATAAAAATCGATTACTGTTCATTAATGAAATCACTGTTCATTTGCCTAATTACATTGCGTGAAAATGCAGACGCGTGAAAATGAGTTGAAACGCGTTTGCGTGAAAATGCAGACGCAATCCAAATGCCTTCTAGATGTAGAAAAAAAAAGCCAAAAAACGCAACTACTCTAAATGTAGACGCAAACGCTCACTACCCAAACAGAGCTTTAAGCTCCGTTTGGGTAGTGAGCGTTTGCATCTGCATTTAGAGTAGTTGTGTTTTTTAGCTTTTTTTTTTTTTTTTTTTAAAGTCCAGCGCTTGTTGCACTGTTCATGTGACATGAACAATGCAATCAAGCCAATAAACAGTAAATTCATTAATGAACAGTAATCAAAATATATTTTTTTTATTGTTTTCAGTTTTCAGAAAAACAAGCGGTATTCAAACGCACACTAAATGTTGTAAGTAAAATTTTCAAGATTATCTTGTTAGAAAATATCATATCTAAGATATGCATATGAGGTTGTTATGATGTTGTTCATAGTAAGGAAGAAATGAGGATGGGCATTCAGATCGTGAGTGAAGGATAACGATGGTGATAGAGAAACTTGACATGTTTATGATAGGGGAATAGATCAGGTGAGCTTGCAAAGTAATTGTTAGCGGTGCTGAGAGTAGGAAGATAGATTTATTTAGGGATTAAAAATACAAATTAATAGAAGCCACATAATTTAAGCTAGACTATGATACCATATTATTAGAAAAGATGTTTAACTATGATGTAATAAAGTATATGAGAATACAAAAAAAAGAAGAAAATAAAGAAGGTAAGGAGATAAATAGAGGAGAGTGCCAAGAATTAATGTGGTTTTACTTTAGAGGTCTACATCCACGATAGAAAATCCTTGCTGGTTACATACCATCTCTATTATTAAACTTTGTATACTACAATACACTTATATTAGGTTAATCTTAAACTAACAATATAAACTTGTGTTCCCTATCAAAAAAAAGAAAAAAAGAAAAAAAAAACAGTATAAACTTGTGTTACAATACTCGTAGTATAAATAGGATTATTCTTACTTCACTTTCACTCTAAAGTTATATGATGAACAGGTAATAATAAAGTTACTTAATAAATTTGAATTTTGACTAAGAATAGACATTAATAACAATATGATTCGATTTTGCTAGATTTTCTAGATCACTTTAACTATTCTAGTTCCTCACCTAATCTTAGTCTAAATGTTCATCATTTAGATACCTGACTTACTAATCCATCTTTTACAATTCGCAAGCAACCCAATTACTCTTTCTCATTTTTCTTTTTAATTGATAACTAGTCTTCTCCTTTTTTGTGTTTTCCCCACCTCTTTTCCCTCTTTCCTTTACGGCTACTTTTTCGTTGCTCTAGTTGCGTTTTTTCCATCAGGATTACCACTTTCTATACCTAATAGTTCGAATTGTTATTTATTTATTTTTTTTTGGCCTATAGAATTTACTTGCTTTTATTTTGGTGGAGTTAGTTACACATACAGAATGCAAATTCAATTCCCAATGAACTAACGTATTGGAGGAAAAAGTTTGACTCCAATGTAGCAAAGAAGAGACTATTAATGCGTATATAATTTTAGTTACATAACTTTTTAAATAAGATACGTAACTTGCTTTAATAATACACAAACAGTCTTATAATTTGGGCTAAAGTGTAAACTACACCCCTAAATTTTAGGGGTTTTATTCTGTTTGCATGAGCACAACATCCCCTTTGTCCATATTTTTTGTTAAGTGCTACATAAGCTTGTGACGTGTGTTTAGTTTGTTCACATGGCATAATGATGTGATATTATTTTATTTGATGAACTAAACATGCATGACATGCTTATGTAGTATTTAACAAAAAAATATGAACAAAAGATTTATTGAAGTTTACGGAATAAAAATACAGGAGGTAAAATTTAAAATTTAAAATTTTAAGGTATAAAATTCAAAAACTTTTAAATTTTTTGGGATATAGTTTGCACTTTTAACTGATAATTTGTCATGACTGTTCCATATTGCAACTGTTTAAAGTTGATGATATCTTGTTCCTATCGAAATAGCAACATGGGGAAACAGAATTTCACACACCATATATTTATGTTTACGACCTTGTCCACACGGATGAAAGATGTTTCCGTGTAAGTAATACGTAGATGTTGGTGCATGCATGCCAAGTCCCAAAAATTCCCAACTCATATGAGTCATCAGACCAAAACTATAATACCCATTACCCAGTCCAGCACGCGTTGGACAGTTTGGCACACTAATTAAACGAAACAATCAACGTTTGTTTTGAGCCCATTCATGCCGAAACGCCAGGGGTGCGCGTCAAGTACGCGTTCGGCGTTTCGGGTCCAACCATAATAATGTGAAATGCAAAAAAAACAATGGCTTATGTTATGCTTATTAGGACAAAACATAAAAACAGGAAAAATAGGAGCCTTTGCCCACGTGTTAAGGCTGGCCAAGTCAGTCAGTCCACCGACTCGCTGACCAGCCTTTTTATTTTTTTGGTGTCAAACTTTTTGAATTTTGATCCATTCTATTCCAAAACCCCACGCTGTGTTCCATTTTACCGTTTCAAGTTCAAACGGTTGAATATTCAAAACCCATCAACCTCACCTCCCTTTCTCTCTTCTCATACCCACTTTTTTGTTCTGTTCAAATTTTTTATTAAATTTTTTTTCCCAAGTTTTGAATCTTGGACCGCTTGCTTACGCTGTAACTTTATATGACTTATACACGTCTATATATACATCCAAACCAACAGATCCTCATTCAATTCATGAAAACACACATCATTTTAAGACAAAACTCAAATTAAGAATATACCTTCTTTGTTCAATTTTGATTCTTCCAATTCCAAACTCGAACTAGTACCAATGATTTCTACATGGAGAAAAAGAAGAGCTGGGCGCCGTGCCGCTAAGGAGCAACAACGAGGCGAGAATGGAGACATGGAGCTTATTACCATACCAAACCATTTTCGATGCCCCATTTCTCTAGACTTCATGAAAGACCCGGTCACGTTGTCGACGGGGATTACGTATGATCGTGATAGCATCGAGAAGTGGATAGAGGCCGGGAACCATACCTGTCCCGTTACAAACCAAGTGTTCAGGAGTCTTGAGCCTATTCCAAATCATACCATAAGGAAGATGATACAAGATTGGTGCGTTGACAATCAATCCTATGGCATTGAGAGAATCCCCACACCTCGGATTCCGGTTAGCTCAACGGAGGTTTCGGAAATTCTTTCAAAGATTACTATGGCAAGTAAACGTGAAGACCAAGTTTGGTGCCGAGAGTTGGTGGCGAAGATCAAAGCCTTGGTGAAGGAAAGTGAGCGTGACAAACGGTGCATTATGGGCAGTAAGGCAGGTAGTGTTATCTCAGCTGCGTTTGAAACATTTTCAATAGCGCCGTCTTTCGATAAAAATGTTGCGGTATTGGAGGAAATCCTATCGGCTTTAACCTTGCTTTCACCAATTGATGAAGAGGCCAAGTGTTATCTTGGATCAGCTGCTTCTTTGCATTGCATGGTATGGTTTTTGAAAGGTGGAGATTTGTCAGCAAGAAGAAGTGCGGCTTTGGTCTTAAAAGAGGCTATTTCATCGAATGAGCGCGTAATAGATGCGTTAGCAGAGATAGAAGGAGCTTTAGAAGCATTGGTGAAGCTAATTAAAGAGCCCATTTGCCCTACGGCCACAAAAGCTTCATTGATGGTCATTTATCATATGGTTAATTCCTCATTTCCAAATGAGACCATTATAGAAAGATTTGTTGACATGGGCTTGGTCTCTTTGCTCTTAGAAATACTTGTAGATGGCGAAAGACGCATCTGCGAGGAGGCATTGGGTGTTCTTGATGGGCTATGCAGTAGTGACATAGGGAGAGATAAGGTCTTCAACAATGCTTTGAGCATGCCGGTTTTAGTTAAGAAGTTATTACGGGTATCGGATTTGGCAACTGAGTTCTCGGTCTCCATCATTTGGAAGCTCTGCAAGAATGAACAGAAGGAAGAAGGAGGAGGTGTTCTTATTGAAGCACTTCAAGTAGGTGCGTTTCAGAAGCTCTTGCTGCTCATACAGGTTGGCTGTGCGGAGAAAACAAAGGAGAAGGCTACGGAGCTGTTGAAATGGTTGAATCTTCATAGGGATAGGTTGGAGTGTATTGATTCAATGGATTTTAAGGATCTGAAAAGGCCCTTTTGATTCATGCGGCAACCAAATTTGTCTTGTTTGTGGACGTCCTACTCATTTTTTCAGAGTTCAATGTACAAAATATATCATTTATACTGAAATACATAATATATACTGCCAAAAATTTAGAGGTCTATATTGAATTTTCGAATTTGTCTTTGCTTGTATATGTCGATCATATACGGCCTGAAAACATGAAGCCAATTTTTGTATTATTTTTTATTTATTATAAATTTTATATAGGTAGAAGTAGGATAGAATTTAAACTTATTATGTTTACTCCATAATAATTATTTTTTACTAACAAGCTATGTCAAGATACCGATTAAGTTTTAGGGTAGGTAGGATCGATCTCAAATCTCTTACTCGATAGTAAGAGATTACTAGTTAAGTTAACTCGAATCCAATGAAACTAATGGTTTAAGAATATGTTTCCTGTGCTAAGGAGCCAAAACAAAAAAAAAGATGTGATAAGAATTATATTTTTATTTTAAAAAATATATTTTATTGGATTAGAATTCTTATTGTTAGGGTCCGTTTGAATACAGTTGAAAACTAAAAATTAAAAATTAAAAACATTGTAGTAAAATAATTTTTAAATATATAAATATACCGTGATACTCATTTTTAATAAAAAATTACTGAGAAGTTGCTGTACACTAGTGTGCACTGTACACGAATAGAAAGTCAAAAAACACGGCTACCAGAAAAAAAAAAAAAAAAAAAAAAAAAAAAAAAAAAAAAAAAAAAAAAAAAAAAAAAAAAAAAAAAAAAAAAAAAAAAAAAAAAAAAAAAAAAAAGGCCATTTCATCCGGATCTAAACGCAGGCTTAATCCATTACAGTCTTTACGTGTCATCTAGATCCTGGCTAGGAGCCTGTATTGACGATGGTAATGGCAACAAATTAACAATAAACTATATATATATATATGACCATGTAAATCATATTTTTTTTTTGATGAAATGACCATGTAAATCATATTATTCTACATGAAACTTTTCCTGGCAATAAAATTAGGCCAATATTAAGTTGTGATCAGGTTACAATATAGATACTTTCTTTTTCACTTTATAACCAAACTCTTGCTGTGGGGGTATCATCTCTGTCTCTCTGTCTCTATCTGTTTCTCTCTGAAAGGACAAACATACAATTCGTGAAATCAGAAAAAGAAAAAGAAAAGAAAAGAAAAGATAAGGCCTTAAAGTATCGTTATCAAATTGAGTTAGTTCACATACATGCAATTTGCGAAATCAAAAAAAGAAAAAGAAAAGAAAAGAAAAGATATAACCTTAAAGTGTCGTTATCAAATTGAATTAGTTCACTTGGGTTTTTATTTATTTTTTAATAGGAAGTTCACTTGGGTTTGAATGAGTATATTGTTATTTGTTTATTTAGTTTGTTAATTAATTATCTAAAAAGTATATATAGTTTGTACTAAAGAAAGGGTGAATATATATATATATATATATATTTATATATTTATATTTATATATGAATTTCATTAACAAACAGAACCAACACTAACACAATTCAGAAGACAAGAACTGTTATAATACAAAATTACAAACCAAAATTGTGATCAAATAAAAGTATACATAAGTCCACAAGGGCGGACTAAAAAAAAAAACAATATCCTTTTCAAGAGCTGGAAGTCTTCGAGCCAAAGCATCGGCACCAATGTAAAGAGTATATAATTTTATTATTATTATTTATTTTTTAATTATTTTTTTCATTCATTTTGAAGCAACTGTAGGCTGTAACACTTGATGATGTCCGAAATCAGTGAACACAAATACCACCAAGGTTTGGAAGATATGCAAGAAAAAACACAAGAGAGCTTGAAATTGATATTTCTTCTTCCCCTTACCATCAGGCACTGGCGGCTCCAAGTTAGAGTCAGGGTGGTCACAGGACCACCCTGGCTTGGAAAAAACAAGTCATTATTATTATATATAAAATTTAAAAATTTTATGATTATTTTATCTTAAAAAAAAAAGTGTGACCACCCTAAATTTTTTTAGGTCCAATATAATTAAACTCTGGACAAAGTTTAGTAACAAACTTGGTTGTAGATTAAGGTTACAACTCCACTTAATATTTTTTTATTAGATATGAATTTTAACAATTCCACAATTAGATTATATATTTTTTTTCTTATATCCTCCACGCTTGCAAAACTTCAAAAAGATTAAAGATAAATAGTTTGTGTCATCAATCAAATGTTTAATTTTTGAGTTTTTATAATATAAAATTATACGTAAAAAATAAGTTAATGGATCAAATAGTAAATAATATATAATTGACATGAAACTTGACATACGTTTTAAGAATACAAAAAACATAAAATTCAACGATTAGATTTTCAAAATATGTAGCCATGTGTTAATTTGTTTAGTGAAAGTAGTAGTCTTTGGCTATAACAAAGTTTGTAGTCAAATTTTGATCCTTTTAACAATATCTTTACAAACAAAAGGAAAATTTCAAGAAAAATTTCATTTTACTAAAATTTTGAAAGAGATATAGCTTGCAGAATTAATAATGAGATATAACTATCTTTTTTATTAAATATCGTATAATTTAAGTTTCTTAATAATTACTTTAAAAAAAATTCCTAAAATCGTCACTGCTATCAGAGATACATTCTCAAAAAAATCACTTCATTTGCAATTGGATATTTCTTCTCCTTACCCTACACAGAAAAAGTGACAAAACAACTCAATCTCCTCATGGTTGGAAATCCCCCTCCCCCCTTCGGAATTTCTTCAAGCTCAATACTAATGGATTTGCCCAAGGCAACCTAGGCAGGGCTAGTGCCAGAGGCCTTATCAAAGGAGCTTGGATTGATGGCTTCTCCATAAGCATTGGTCTTACCCACTCCATGGCAGCCGAATATGGCACCTATGAGATGGCCTTGCCCTCACTTCATGGAAACTGTTGCACAATTTGTTGTTAGCATTATTAGTACTCATATTATCTCGATTGTTACCTCTCACTGTTGTAGGGCCATCATTAATTTGTGGTTGCAGGTCCCTCCCATTTTTGAGGAAGTTCACATCAGCGACGTCCGTTTCAAGGCAACTATTGTGCGAATCTTTTGACCAATGAAGGAAACCCTACTAGAAATTATTTTGTATTATATAACGGTCCTCCTCCTTATATTTTTTATCAATTCTCTTAGTACTTAAGAGTGTTTCATACCCTAAACTTTATATTTCTTAATTTGTTTTAAGATATTTTTATTTGTTTATTTATATTTAATCAATGTAAGATTTACGTATAATATAAACTTATAATTTTTCTTTACTTTAATGTAACTTTCATTTTACATACCCAAAAAAATATCTCAGATTCTAAATTATACCTCCAAAATTAAAAGGTAGGTACCATTGTCATAGAGCAGGTTTTTTTGAAATTAGAAAGATGACTGAGAACCATGGTAGGTGAGTCAACCCCAAACTTGGGTCTCTATGTCAAGGGTGAAAAAGGGCCACCACGTGGGCTTGGCGCAAAGTGTGGTGACTATTTTGAGGACTTTGATTCACTCATAGTCCTTGAACATTAAGCAATTTAAGCTGGATAAAAAAAGGTCCTACTTAAAAAATAAAAAAAACCAAACCGAATATCTTTGTCTTGTGTGATCTACCAAAGTAAGGATAGAAGGATCCATCTATTTCAACTTTCAGATAACATTTTTTAATAAAAGAAAGAGAAAAAAAAAACAAACTCTAGAAGGCATGCAAACCTTTATTGAGGGTGTATTTAGGTATCGCTTATTTTACTGAAAACTGAAAACACCGTAGCAAAATAATTTTTAAATATGTGAATAATATCGTGGGACCAATTTTTAATAAAAGTTTTGTTGAAAAAAAATATTTGTGGGTGCCGTGAACAGTGCACGGGACCCATTGAACAGTGTATAATCCCACTTGTGGCGCTCTTCTCAAAAAAAAAAAAAAAAAGGTGAAATGCAAAACATTGGGTTTTCATTCGTATCTAAATGGATACTGAATGTAATAAGTGTGCGTTTGGCTCCAAATTAAAAAGTTAACTTATTTTATTATTCAACTTATTTTTACTACTATTCAAGGCCTTACGTTACTTTTTGCTACTATTTATGAGTTTCGCTGCACTTTTTGGTACTATTTATGAGTCTTACTCTACTATTTCAGCTAATTTTTACCTTTATCTATAATACTTTTAACAAAAAATTTTAAATTTTAGCAAAATAAGCAAATCCTAAACAGATAAGTATGAATAATGATTATAGAATTATTAATCTTAAAAAAAAAGAAGAAATATTGTATATTAAAACAAAACAAAAACATGTCACAACAGATAGGTTGGAGGGCAGATTCAAAAGTCTTGTGAAAGTAAAAAGTATTTGAGAAAGATGTCAATGAATTATTAGAAAATGAAGAAACTATGTGGATGGGCTCGATCAAGAGCATTATGGTTCTAGATGAAGGTATCAAGGTAGGAGTAGGAACATTTTAATTCTCAACCAAAAAAGAAGATTTTTTAATTCTTAACCCGTTTTACTGGTAAATTAAAAGTTAGGATTCAAGACTGAACGGGCAAAATTTGAAAACTCTGCCACCATGTTTATAATAAATAAATCCCAAACCTTGCCTCATCCTTCCAAGTACTATGCCTCAATAATGCATCAAATTAGAATAGGCTTGCTTGACAAATTTGACATTGTGCTTGTAAATTTCTGAAAATTTCGTACCGGAAATGGACCATCACGATCCATTCTTCTTCTTTTTTATTTTTTTATTTTAGAATTTTAACTTAGGTGTTCATTTATGATGATAGTTTTTTATTATCAGAGCAAGATATTAGTCGATTTTTGGTATAGGTGAATATTAAATTCAAATCTCTTATTCAACCATTAAAAATTTTACCAATTTAGTTAACTGGAACTCTCTCATAATCCATTTTTTGAATCAACTCATATTGACATATCAAATATCAAAATAATTTATTTGTTTCCATATGGCATATGGTGACTATGTACAATTAAATTTTAAGAGATTTGTAGTTCAACTTATTGATACATTTTGATGTTTTTAATAAAAGCATCTAAGTTCAAATCATCTTTTTCCTATAACTATCAAGTTATAAAAATAAAAAATAAAAAATAAAAGAGAAGAAGAAAAAAACACCGACAATTAAATAAGAATGATCATTGTTGAACAACACATGGGCCGATTCTTCTATTCTTAGTAATGAGTTTTTTGTACTAAAATACCAAAATATAAATGCAATTTAAGATTGGAACCAGTAGGCTCCCATGTGATTTGTTAAGCAGTATGGATGCCATTCAAACACGAGGCCAAAGTTGATGGGTAAAAGTTTCAAATATTCTGGTCCCTTAAGATTTGTTCCATGATTTTTTTTTTTTTTTTTTATGAATGTTCTATGATTTCTTAAAACAAAAGAAATGAAACACAAATTTGACCCAGTTTTATATTCTAGCTAGTTCCGCACGACCTGTCCGCACTCTGCACGTACGTCTTAAACAATTTAATATGCTACAACTTTGACCAACTATTCTTCTAAAAAAAAAAAAAAAGATTGACCAACTGTTTTGGTAGAATAAAGAATATGGAAACGTATAGCATTGAATTTTATCGAACGACATTTCTGGTTCCGTGTAAATTAAAGTCATTACTCACAACTTCTCCATAGAACACAAATTTTTATTTATTTATTTTGATGGGCCATAGACCACAATATTTTGATCGATTCAAGTGAAATATAATACAATAATTAAACATTTTCATTAAAATATAATAATTAAACATATGCAGTGATAAATGTTTTTATGCATTAACGGGGTTGGTTCAATTGGTAAGGCTCAAACGTTTCGCCCAAAAGGCATAGGTTTGAGTCCTGTAGCCAGCAATTATCTTTGGTGGGCGATCTATAAGTCCAATATAAGTCCTCTTTGAGACCTGCGACTTGCCCTAACCCTGGTATCAGGTAGCCTCTTCTCACTTAAACTTTTTTTTACCAAAAAACAAAGATAAATGTTTATATGCAGTATCTTGTAGTAATTAAGTAGCCACGACTCCTACAAAAAATTTCGTTGAGGAAGTGACAGAACAACTAGATCTTGCTTTGTGACTGCAAATTAATGCCTACTCCATGGAATTTAGAGGGGAATTCCGAGTCAGTAGATAGTCCTGACAATTAAGGTCCAAATATATATTCTATTTACAGCTCTTTTTACTTTTAAATATAAACTCCCTTTTCTGTTAACAATAGCCACAAAATATTGTAAAATTTTAAAAATATTACAAATTTTATAACAAAAAAATTACAAACTTATGCGATAATTAATGTGATTAATTAGTGGTACTTAAATAAAATAATAAATGAGTATTTAAATTATTTATTATGGTTGGTGACACATCAATTTGTAAGACTTATATGTAATAGAATTTGTAGCAATTCTACCACCACTCAATTTTTATTTTTATTTTTATTTTGATACATTGATAATTGGAGATAGAAGAATTTAACCTCTAGATTTTTTTTTTTTTTTTTTTTTGGAGGAATTCTAGATGTTTCTGTTGGAAAAAAAAAATGTACCAATTGAGTCACAACACTTAATGCATCGCTTAAGTTTTTGAACATTCTTATGGGAGAAAAAAAAAATATATATATACAACTCACATGTAAAATAATAATGATAATCTTCTCAAAATAATAATAATAATAACAATAATAACAAATCTCTTATTCCCCACATTTGAGGGCCTTTCTCTTGTGGGCCCTAAGCCCAAGTTGCCTAGGCCTAAGGCTGGCCACGTTATTTCACCATAGCTGATGAACATTGAAAACGGCGACTTCCGTAAAGAATCCTTGACCAATGTATGCCAGATCACTAAAGATACACCCATTATCGGCGTCCTCGGCCAGCAAGTACTTTTATAAATTTCCTGCGTCTCTGCTCCTGGTGTTGAATAAATATTTATTGACTAATCAAACCATAATTTCTTAGAAACTTTTGCCCAGTACCATTTTAAGTCTTTATTGACTTGCTTACTTTGAATCCCGAATCAATTAAATGCAGAGATATTAAAATCTGATAATATAATAGTGTACTACAATCCATCTTCAAAAGCAGTTTAGGCAAGTATTTTCTCTAGAACTCACAATTATGTGTGAAAATTTTGAGCTGGCAATTGGAAAGTGAGTTTTTTTGAGTCAATTCATTTTTGTTGACTTGACAGCGTGCAATCTATGCAATGAGTTCATCAAGGTTGTGACTCAATCAAATTCCAACTCATACAATGAGTCAATGAGTATCTTTAATCTTCCAACTATTCTTTCTAAAGAGTTGGGGTTAATGATGATCCGGTTTTGATGGGGCAGGAAAAAAAAAGTTGGGTGAGACGGGAAAAGCTTTGCAAAAATAAGGAAGAATAAGATTTGGGATTTAAAAGTTTTTAATATGGCTTTGCTTGCAAAACATGGGTTGAGGGTTATTCATGAGCAAGACTCTTTGGCCCAAGCTGTTCTTAAAGCCTAATATATTTGACCCACAATGTTCTTTTATGGAGCAAAATGTACGCCGAATGCATCGTACACTTAGAGAAGCATTTTGGGGGCTAGGAGTGTGTTAGAGAAAGGGAGTCATTAACGGGGTAGGTAGGGGGAGAGTATAAAAGTATGCGGTGATGAATGGCTCACCACACCATGTACATACTATAGGTAATGACTAATGACACATTGACACATAGGCAATTGGGGATGCAAGACATGCGAGTTAGCTTCCTTATTGACAGTGAAAACAGAAGGTGGATTAAGTAAAGGTTGGACAGCTTGTGGTATGAGGATCGAGATGCAACTTTTTGGGTTATTTAGACCCCAATTATTGAATTACAAGTGAATTAACCAAATTATTTTACTTACTCCAATTATGCCAACATCCAATTCAAGGGTAAATAGTTATTAAAGCATAAAAGGCATATAAATTAATTTGTCACCACTTGCACAAAATCAATCACAGAGAGGATAATGATATATATATATATATATATATATATGGTGTCGAAGTGGAAAACTTAAAATATAAATATATATATATATATTTTAAGGAAAAAATAACTCAAGAGGAAAACCTTCCCCAATAAGGCAATATGCTATAATAAGAGAATTTTTATAGACTAAGAAATTAAGGGAAATTTAGACGTCAATTAATTTTAATCAATTACCCAAACTAATTAATTTATTAAATTATGCAAAGTCTGATTTTCAAGTGATGGGTACAACCATATTGCAAAATCTAAAGTGCAAATAAAATAAATTTGAATATAATATATGGTTATGATGGGAAAACCCAAACTGGAAAAATTCAATGGGTGGTTTGTAGTTAACCACCAATTGAAGAATTCACTATTTAGAATGAAATTTTTACAATACAAGAATATAACTTAATCCTAGTATTGCTATATACAATAAAAACTTAGGGTACGTTTGGTTTGGTACACTGAATGAGAATTACGACAAGAATTGTAATTTTTATTACTAGAAATAAAATGTGTTGTAATGTAATAACTAAACTTATTCATTAGTTTAGTTGTGAGTTATAACATTATAATAAAATTTAACATTTATTTTAGGAAATTTCTTACTCAAACAATTATATTTCCTTAAAAATTGTTATTTTAAAATTTAAGAGAGATATGCGTTATTTTTTATGATTTTTTATTTTTATAATTGTTAGATGTACATGGAAAATTTATTTATTTAGAAATATATTAAGTTTTAAAATTATTGCACTTACTAAGGAATAGCTAATACAACATTTTAAAGAGGAATAGTTATTCCTCATTTTGAAGAATAGCTATTCATAAATAATAATGATTTCTTGTAATAAAAATATAACCAAACTAAAGAATAACTATACCATAGGAATAACTATTACATTACAGCGTCTATTATAGTCTATCAAACATGCCCTTACTCATGTGACCATACATAGCTTCTACCTAGTTGGAAGTTTGACTCTTCTTTTTGGTGAATCTCTTCAGTGCATGGATACCTAATCTGTGCCTAATATTACGATAGCACTTGATAGATGTTGGTTGATTTTGTAGTAGTTTCTCTTGGAACAACTTCTTGACCCTTAATATGGTGCTAGAGACTTATCTTTGTACAAACTCTTGGCTCCCAAATCTTGCAATAAGTTCTCCTTTTCACATAGTGTTCCCTCTATGCTTATGATGGCCTAATGTTGATACATCCTCGAACCCTAGTGCATGGATCCTTGGGCCTCTTAGTCATCAAGGATTATAAAATGATATTTCAGTTTTCTTAAAGATCGATTAGTCGAGTGGAGTCGAGCCAAGATTCAAGTTTTAATGAAGCTCAATCAGTCGAGATGCAATCGAGCTTGCACTTAAGGCAACATAACCTCTACATTCCAAGAAATATTGTGAGCTGATTCTTCTTGTCTTCAATGTAGATCTTAACCACTATCTAGATAGTAAAAATTACAACATAATTAAATGAAAATTAGTTTTGAATAGAAATTTGCCAACACATAATACATTTGACCCTAACAAGAAAAACCATTTCCTAAACTCTATGCACGACTCGTAAAAAAATTGCAATAAAAACTTTTTAATACCCACAACATCTGAATTCTTCAACCATTTGAATTTCTTCACGGATGACACACCCATAGTACACCCAGGACCTCTGACCGACCCTCTTAGAGCTTTACTCTACAACAACAGCATTGGGATAACACCATGGCTTTAGTCTTGATCATTAATCTTTAGGAATACCGTCTTTAGATCTACTTCTTGTTCTTGAACTTTGGTATGATGGTGAAATAGAGAGATAGCAGAGATCTCTTTTATGCGACAAAGTTCTCTCTCTCTCATTTTGGTTGACTCTAGCTATATTGTGTCCTTACAATGTCTAGCAAGTAGGGCATGAATTAGAGATTAAAAAATGACTTAATGGTCCTTTTTAGAATTAGGTTATAGGATTCTCAATCTATCTACAACGTTTCTCAATTGATCGACAACTTATCTTGATCTCGATCGATCAAGGATGTGTCAGCTATTTGTTGATAGGTGTCAAGTATGTGTCAAATATTTAGAAACTCTTCTTTCCTATAGCTGAACTAGGGTATTTGTCTTGGACTTTAAAATACACCTTTTAACTCAACAAAACTTACAATTTATCATGGTTTGTCAACACTTAACCTATGGACCTAACACAGTTTATAAGATTGCTTGCCTCCGTTATTACTTAAGATAAATTATTTTGGGGTGGCACACTGGCACAACTAATGGCCTGTTTAGTGTGAGAAGTGCTTATTGGGTGACTCTAGCTACAAGGTAATTGGATGGAGGCTAAATTTCTAATGGAAATCTAATGGGAAAGGTTTGGATTTCAATTTGGAACGCAAAGAAACCGAATAAATTAAGGTGTTTGCATGGAGAGCATGTCACAACATCCTCCCCACGTGCCAACTTGATGAAGATATTACCTCAGCCATGGTATCCACGAAGTCAATTCAATGAAGAAGACAGGTTGCATGTATTGCGGAGTTGTGAGGAGGCACAAAATTTTTGGTGTTGCAGCAAGGCTATGCTTAGTGGGGGTGCACATGAATCCCCATACTTTATGAGATTATATATATTTGCGGGTATTGGAGGAGGGAGACGATAAGACCATGGAGAATTTCTTGATATTGTCTTGGAGGATTGCATGTGAGGCTATCGAAATTCTACAGGATTATCAAGCAACCTTCAACTCAAAATGAGCCAGGGAATAGTCATAGCTGCATTGAGTAGAAAGGGAAGGCCAGTACGTAATGAAAGGATTTGATGTAGAACTTGAGGCTGCTGTCCAAGCTATTCGATTTGCCCATGAGATTGGATTACGTTGTACATGGAGGTGACTCGGCTTCAAGCATAGGGAGAAGATATGACTTTCACATTGTACTAGCACTATTTTGTTCTTCCATTCTTGTTCCCTTTCTTCAATTCTTGACGCAGGTTTGCCATGCCTAATTCTATGTTACGTAGTCCACTACCTTCCATTCTTGGTCCAAGACCTAACTTAGGTTGCACTCCTCCCATTCAACCAACCTGCATAAGAAATCATCATAACATATTCTTAACAAATTTATTTAAGACTAAAAATTGAACAGAGGGCAGAAATTTTTTTTTTTTCCAAACACACGGTTTGTTTTTGGAGGTATGTAGAATAAACGAAGTTCGCACTGTTGTGTATTATGCAGTGTTTTAGTAGCATATGGCTTTGGCTTGTATTTGCAGATGTCAATTAATTATTAACATGTGATTAATAGTTGTTATAAGTTTTGTTAGCTAAATCAGTTAGTTGTCATGAGGTTAGATCAATAGCTAGTAGTTTGTTGATTCTCAAAAGAAGAAAAAAAAAATTAAAATTTTGTTAGCTCAAATAGTCTAGAGGCATAATTATTTTTCATAAAATTTTCTTAACCATTAAAATAAATAGTTGTAAATGATAGACAATAAAATTATGTTAGTGATGGATCTATATATAAGAGAATCAATAATAACTTGACAATTCTGCAATAGTGAAATTATTTTATGAAAAATAGTTTTATGTAGCATTGCTTTTGTTAGCTTGACCTAATTCCTTAATCTCCTGTATATATAGGCGTGGCCTCAGTAAATGCTAGATTCTCATCTTTAGTTCTTGGACTCAGTAGCTTTCCACCATCCTTCTCTTCTTTAGATTCTATTCATTTCTCAACACTTTTCAATTACAATGGAATTCATTTCTATAATAGGTATTTTTCTACAAATCAATCAAAATTTTGAATTGATTGTTTCAATCTCACAATTTCTTCTAACAATTAATTTTTTGATTAATTATCAAAAAAAAAAAAAAAAAAAATCTTGAGATATTCTAATCGCATAATCTTCTCCAATAATCAATGGAAGAAAAAAAATACAAACCAATAAGGCTATATTTTAATGACAATATAATATAAGGATCACGACGGCAACATTCTTTTTCAAAATGCCGAAAGTGTGAATGGTGAAGATCTACAAGCTTGACGGCCATTTTGTGTCACCACATTTTGTCTCTCTTAAGAAACCTATCTTCGCAGACTGGATGGCCATCTCTTCAATATTTTCTAGAGCAAACTGAACAGCTGTTCGAAAATGATAGCCTAACAAGTTTTTTCTTTTAATCAAAGTTTCTTGAAGAGCGTAGAACTAATTTATATATCAAAGCTATTTTCTTTCAGATAGGCCATATTGAATTTTTTTTTTTTTTTTTGGTATGAGCCATATTGAATTTTAAAATAAGACTAAAATGCACAAAATTGCAAGATTGAGACCCAACCCACATCACTCTTTTGATTTTGAAAAACTAAATGTCAAAATTATCAAATGTTAGAAAATGCCAGTAGTCTTTCCATACTTCACCTTGTACTATTCAAATAGAAGTTTCCATAAACTACCTAGATTTATTTTATTTTTTAATAATTTGATAGTTGGGAGCAAGGGTAAAACCAGGAATCTTTACTTGGGAGCCAGTCTCTTGGACCAAAATGAAATTTATGAAATTCAAATTAAATATGAGTGTGTGTTTGTTTAGAAAAGGTGAGTACATTTTTTCATGTATAATGAGTTTTGTTTAGATACTATCTTTCATATAAAATTGAATAAGTCATAATATTGGGTAATACTGCCCTTAATGCAATGCACAGGATAGTTCAACATCTAAAATGATGTGCCAACAATCATAGAGAACAAATTCAAAACATTAATTTATTACATTATTAAATTCCACCAATCAAATTCATTAACACATCAATTTGTAAATATTTTTAGAGTAAAATTTGTATTAGCTTCAATGGTTTCCTAAAAACATAAGGCAATATAAACAACTAATTTAACTATGATAATCTAATTAAGAACAAAAACATGAGATTATGAAAATTCTAAATAGATCTATGAATCAATTAAACGTAAACATTATATCATAAAAATCTTATGATAACTTCATAAATGATTAAACTGGAGAGTACGTAACCTTTACAATGAGTTAATTGTAAATAACAATGATGCAAAGGATTATCTGTACACATATATTGATTTGGTTTTACTAAATTCTCAAGAAGAAAAAAAAAAAAATTCCCATAAAAAAATGTTTGAAGAATATTTGCATTTTTTTTTAATCAAAATTAATGATATTTGCATTCTTGAGTAGGCATGAAAATTACTTATATATCAATCACTATATCATGTAATTTTTAAATTTTTTAAAACATATAGTATGATCAAATTACACTTTTATTGTTTTTCAATTTTATCTATAAAATAAAACACTAAACTAATAATAAATGTACCGCACATAGTGTGAAAACTCGACTTGTTATGAGTAGCTTGATTGTTAGCTCCCAAGCTTAAGATCATCATCTAGATGAATCACTTGCATTGATAAGGTATCAGCCACCTTGTTTTCCCTCCATTCTTATACTCCACCACAAAAACATAACCCAGTAGCTTAGTAAGCCAATTTTGTAGAGCATGAGTGCCAAATTTTTGCTCTAACAAAAACTTGAGGCTTTGCTAGTCAATATTAATAATAAATGGTTTGCCAACTAAGCAGGGTCCCCATTTCTTAATAGCTGTGACTAAAGCCAAAACCTCTATCTCATAAGTGGAGAGGTGCGGGCTCCTACCCTTTAAGGCCTGACCATGGAAAGAACTGGTTGTTGGTTTTGCATTACAAGTGCTCCAAGGCCCACTCCTAAAGCACCACATTCAATGTTGAAAAGTTTGGAAAAATATGGTAATGCCCAAACAGGAGGGTTGGCAACATCTTGCTTAATTTGCTGAAAAGCATATTCATCTTATACAAACCACAAGAACTTCTTGAGAAGAATAGCAAGAGGGACAACAATCTAAGCATAATGCCTTATAACCATCATATAATAACCTATTAGATCCAAGAAATCTCTTAAAGAGAAGCTAATTCGGGCCACTCTTGCATTGTTGATGTCTTTTTGGAATCAATTTTGAATGGGTCCCAAGTATTCTACTTCATTGCAGCCAAAAGCACACTTACTCGTCTTGGCCTAGAGCTGGTTCTTAAGTGTGGTCTAAAGACATCATTCATTAAAACTTGGGGGGTAGAAGGGGCATTGGTAAGCCCAAAAGGCATGATTAAGAATTCATAATGACTTTAGGTATATCTTTAGCCCCATCCTAATCTGATGGTACCCAAACCTCAAATCAAGTTTAGAGAAAATCCTACTAACTCATCTAACAACCCATCTATTACAGGAATGGGAAATTTATCTTTGACAGTAGCATGATCTAAGGCTCTATAAGGGTACTTGTATGGTCTTCCACAAATTGATTGAGTACCTTCCTTGAGGATGATGTTATGCTTATGCCCTCTAGAACTATAACAAATTCAATCAACAAAGCTTCAATTTCTACACAAGGTTGGTTCTGAGATTTAGCATTTCCTCCTGGAACAATAAGTTGTAATAGTAAGCCTTTTCTCATTGAAGGTTTAAAAAATTTAGTAGCTTCCTGGATTAATGAATAGGAGGGTCTAATACGGTTTAACATGATCTTCTTTCGTTGGTGCGTACTACCTGTATCAATCAGAATAACCAACTAACTAGTGACCCATAAGCAACCTTGACTGCTATTCTCATGGTACTAGGAGATCTTGAAATTTTTTGTTGCATTTCTTGATCTCCACTTATTTGCACAAAATCATTTCAATCAATATCGACCAATGAGCCCTCTGAAGATGATGAATCTTGTTCCAGTGGAAGTCTTCAAGAAGTAACAGTTTAGGCCCCTTGCATTTGTGACCAATCTATCATTTTTCATCACAATTGTAGCAAAGCCCTTTCTTTCTGCATTCCTCCATTTGAGAGATGCTCGAACTCTATAAAGGAACCATCAATCAAGACTCTAGTTTGATTGGCAAGCTTGATGTCAATCTTAGGAGTTCCAACAAATAGAGGATTTGAGACCTGCATTCCCAACCCTGCTATTAGTCTTGATACTCCATAGATATTCTTCTTGTATTTTGGAAATTCCAAATGCTTTATTTAGATTCTTTGGACCCAACATTCTCACGGGTAATCTTAGTTCATTCTTGAGGCCTCTCAAGAAACAAATTAACTTGTGGGATTCATACACTATTACACATCAACATCAGCTCCCAACAACTAACTCTACATTCTAGACTTTACAAAATATGTACTGAGCAAATTGGAGGTTTATTGATAGTTTTAGTAGCAGTTTCAATCATTACCAAAAAGAAAAATTTTTAATTCTTGTAGCACTTGTCTCAGTATTGACAATAATTTGACATTTTGCATCATCAAATCTTTGTTCTTGATCAAGGATATTGAAATTTTATTATATAAAGTTTACATGTTAATGTTGCAAAGAATATGGTTTTTTTTTTTTTTTTTTTTTTTTTTTTTTTTTTGTGTGGAGAAAACGCAAAGAATATGGTTGGTTCAATAAGAAAAAGAGTTTGTGGTTTATGATGCACTAGCTCTACGATTATGTGGCTTTATATTGTTTCCTTATGTGAAAGGAAACCTTGGTATTTATGAGGCTGCCATTTTGGGAGTGGAAATGGGGACGCTGGATGCAATTATTGCAAGATTGAAAGTTTTCACAATTCTAGCCAAGAGTTTGCTAGCTCATCTTATCTTATTTGCATCTTCTAGTGATTTTAATAAAAACATTAAAGGTTCAAATCTCCACCCCTAATTATTGAATTATCAAAACAAGATAGTTTTGACAATTTGTAAAATAATTTAAATGCAAATAATTTATTTTTAAAATGCATTGCATACGAATCTAAAGCAAACATAATTATTAAAATACATAAAATATTCTGTCCTGCTCCTTGGTTTCTCGGTTTATTTATTTATTTATAAATTTGAGATCAACATGTGGAGTCTTTTGGCTCGCTAGTATTATCATCTTATTCTAGGGAGAAATAAACATTATCCTCCTAGATTTCTTATTTTTCACAGTCTTAAGTTTATATATATTTTAAGAGGGAATTTCTTCTTTTACATTATATGGTACAATGTAAATTTACATTATAGACACATAAAAAGTGGCAAATGTTATACACATTTGCAAAAAGTGTACACTATTATTTGCAAATGTGTATAATATTTGTCACTTTATGTGTGTTTATAATGCAAATTCATATTACAAGTACAATGTAAACATATAAAATTTCATATTAATATTAATGTAACTTAAGACGAGCTATTTTTCTCAAGAAACTCAATAAGTTTGTCCATATGTACTGATAGTGTAAATCCTTGTCCCCAAACAACAAGCTCATTTTCCTTGCTCCCTTCCAATAAATCATTCCCTCATCGTCTAACATCACTAACTTCAATGAGTTAGGGCCCATTTGGTTTTTTTTTTTTTTTTTTTTTTTTTTTTTTCATAACTCATTACTCAATTTTCGTTACTCATCACTCATCACTTAAAATACCCCAACTCCCTACACCCCACCTGTTTGGCACCATCACTTAACTTGTCATCACTCAAAATTTTCAACTGTTTATGGGCCTCATACCTATAACTTGGTGCAGTTTTTACCCATTTTTTTTTCCCTTCCTTCAACCCCTAATACCCAAACTCACCAAACCCAGTGGAAAAAAAAAAAAAACAAAAAAAACAAAACTCACCGAACCTAGTGAAAAAAGAAGAAAAAAAGAAAAAAAGAAAAGAAAAAAAAGAAGAAGACCAAACCAAACTAGACCTAGCATGAAAGGAAAAAGAAAAAAAAGAAGAAGAAGAACCCAAACTCCTTGATCACCTAGTGTGAAAGGAAAAAGAAAAAAAAGAAGAAGAAGAACCCAAACTCCTTGAACCCAATGAAAAAAAAAACTTAATGAAGAAGACCAGACCAGACCCAGCGTGAAATGGAAAAGAAAAAAAAAAAAAAAAAAAAAGAAGAAGAAGAAGAAGAAGAAGATCACCTAGTGTGAAAAAAAAAATGGAAGAAGAAGAAGGAGAAGAAACCAAACTCACCAAATCCAGTGAAAAAAAAGGGTCAAAAGTTGCGGCTGGACTTTGATCGTGGGACCCTCGGTGTAGGTTTAATTACGGAAATGTCATTGAAAACTGAGTTATAGAAACTGAAAACACCTAAATCTGTTTTCAGTTTCCATAACTCAACACTAAAAAATCAGAGAATTGAGTGATAGAAACAAAAACCAAATAGACTTCTCAACCATGAGTCTCACCATTTTTGAGTTATAGGTGATGGAAACGGATTCAGATCCTCTAGACTTCCTAGGGAACTCTACCAGTAGATTTCCTTAAATTCTAACCACTCTTTAATGATTTAATGGTCAAGATTCTACCATGTCAGTATTCCACTAACAATATTCTTAAAATAATAAAATAATGTTGCAAATAAAACAATTAAAATTATTGTTAGTGGAATGTTAACATGCAGAATCTAGACCATTAAATCATTAAAGAATTGTTAAAATTTAAAGAAATATATTTGGTAGAGTATCCTAGGAAATCTAGAGGATCTAAATTCGACCCGTCTTGTTCATTTCTTGGAACTTCTACCCCAACCTTCTTCTCTTCCAACATCCTAGCATTTAACCCATGGTCAAGGTAATAAGGTAACATAATAAGTGGACGCGCAAAATAAAGTCCCTCTATGACTGAGCCCCAACCATTGTGTGTTAAGAATCCTCCAACCGAGTCATGAGCCAATATCTTGAGTTGAGGCACCCAACTGGTATAAACAACTCCATGACCTCTGATTCTGTCCTCAAAACCATATGGTAGCTCAGCTGAGTCACTATCCCCCAAAATACTTCGCTTCCTTAGAGCCCAAAAGAATGGCAACCCAGATAGTTCTAACCCAAGTGCCAACTCACTCAAGTCTTCTTGTCTCGGTCTCACCTCACTACCAAGTGCAATCTAAACAACAGACCCTTTTTCTTGTTTGTCCAACCACTCAATAATTGTATCCCAAGTATCATCTTTGTGGTCATGTCGACGAACTTGCATTGTGAGTGGCAATATGCACACCGGAACAACAGGCTTTTGGTGAAGCTCTTTTAGGAGTTTCAACCACTCAGGTTCAAGTTTCACGCAACTACGAACAATGTTCACTTCACAACCTGACACCGCTAAATTATGCTCAGTAAAATTTGAATCATTGGAGGACTTGTAAAAAAAATAATCCTTAGCCTCGAATAGTCGAAATGTCGCATTGGTAGGAAAGGTTACCCACTTGGGAGGGACAGTCATGTCCTCTGGCTTAGTTGGTGGATCATATTTGGCCTTTATCTCCGGTATTGATGAACCAATGAAAGACATGTTCCATGCATTGTTAGTATTGAAGAAGCCTCTAGATATTCCTAGCTTAGCAGCAATTGGGGGTAACCAGTAAGCAAATATGTCGTAAATAATCCAATCTGGAGTAGAATTTTCGAGGAACTGAGCTACACATCTTCTTGGAGACCATGATAAGCCCTTTTAAGGTCTAGCATATTATGGGGTGGGATGTCCATAGTGGCCTCTGAATTTTCAGGGAGACTGTTGTCGTTGTGTAAAAGGAGTTGCACCAAAGTTATTGAATCAGCTAAATATGGAGGGAGTTTTGGGAGGCGTTGAATGTTTCTAGGGGTGGCCAGGTAGGAGACCCGATGACCTTTTTGGGCTATGTTCTTGGCAAGATCTAAAAATGGAATCATGTGACCAAAGGCTGGCCATGGGAGCATGGCTATGTGGAGTTTTTGGGTTTGATCAGCCATGAAAATCACACGGAAAATACAGAGTTATTTTAATAGTTTTTTTCAGTCTTTGCTTTGCCATATAAATAGCAATACTTGAGATTACTACGTATTGATGTTGTGAACTACTCAAGTCTTGGCCATACATCTCACCTAACAATACCTTGAGTTAATTAAGCTTAACTTAAAAGCCGCCAAAAAAAAAAAATCTGAACCTAAAATCAAACTAACTGGAATTTAAAATTATAAACTGCGATAGGTTGTGAGTGGTGGCCGCACCATAATAGGTCATTATGGAATTTGAGGACAGAATACTCTCACACAAGCTGTTGGTTGATTACTTTGTGTGAGTATTGGGTTTTTTACTAGGTTTTAGTAGGGTTTATTTAGTACCATTATAGGCATGAAATTTAAGGTGAAAAGCTACCTTGTGATGTCAGCCATGACATTCATAAGCCAACCTAAGCTCAAACCTAGGTGTAGCTTAAATGTTAAAATCCCATCTAAGGTTTGGAAAATCACCACTTTAAGCTAATCTAAGCAGCCACATGCCTAACCAAGATAAATTTATAACAAAAGAGGGGAAGGTACAGTATAGCCAACAAAAGTACCTAAGCCCGCAATTCAACTTCATGGCCTACTTTACGAGAGAGAGTGCTGCGACTTAAATAATGCTCCCAAGTGCAGGATTGTCGCGAAGTAATAACTCGGTAAGTCCGAGATCGAATCTACAGGGAAAAGGGAATTGATTAGCAAACCACAAGAGAATAAAACAAAAATAATAAAGTTTAATTGAAGAAATTTTTAATAGTTTAGTGAAAGTAATTTAAATTAGGTGAAAATAACAATATATTAAGGCGTTAAGGTTTAGGGATCCACACACAACACATCTATTAGTAGTCTTAACAATATTTATTTTATAACTCAACTAAAATTCATACAAAGGATGATTTTAGTCGGATAATTTAACAATAAAAACTCGAGAATTAATTATCTAAGGTAGTTTCATACAATTGATTGATTTTTGGCAAAACAAAACTAGTGAATTAGTTCGCAAGGAATACTAAGCATTTAACATGCCTGGAGTCTACGATAAATCAAAGGATTATACAGAACTAAACACTTTTCTAGATGAGTAAAGCAATCAAAATCATAAAAACATAAGCATTAAAACCAATAAATAATTGTTAAGAACATACCAATAAACAGTTGGGTTTCACCCCTTGCCTCAACAAGGCTTCTAGCAAGCCATAACACAAATAAAACTGTAAAGAAACTTTAAGAAAACTTAAATTATGTTCTACAGCAGCTCCTCTCTGAATTTTGCCCTAAAGAGCCTACAAATAGGTCAAGGAATCCTATTACAAGTTGAATTCCCGTTTGGAGGCAATCCCAGGTTTTTAGGCTTCACTTAACTGACGTTTTTTGGCCCATTAAACTTCAGAATTAGGACTTTTCATAAACTATAAAGTTGTATCCCTTTAAGTCATCTTTCCCGCCCAACTTTAATCATCTCGATTGGACATCGGAGCCGAAAGTTATGCTCCAAATACTAACTGATGCACAGGCTGGAATCCTATTCCGAATTGGACTTAGATTAGGTGCAAATTTCTTTTGATTCCTTGCTCCAATTGGACTTGAATTTAATTGGGTTGGCCTTCTTTGACTTCATCATGGCCCTTGTAAAATTAAAGTCCATTAGCTTTCTTCTTTGCACAAATCTACTTATTTAATTTCATTATCCTACGAAAGACAAATTAACATATTAAAATTCAATTAAGCACAAAATTGATTATTTAGCATTATTCCAAAACCAATTATAAAATGCATGAATAAACTCAAAATAAGTATGATAATACTTTCTAATAATGATATAAATGTGCAAAATTAAGCTATTATCACACTCTCCAACCAGCTCATTGCTAGTCCTTAGCAATTTAAGCAACTCGAGACAAAGACACAAAATAACCAAAAAAAAAAAAATTATTAGTTTAGTAGAAATAGTTAATCAAAAGTCAAAACACTAACAACCACCAAAGATATTCCATATGCCATCTGAAAGCTCGAAAATGTGTTAAAAACACAAGAGCTGTTTAGACCCCCAAATAAAAGTTACGGCTCGATAGATTTTACACTAACTTAATTCTAAGTGCGAAATAGTGTAAATGCGAGTGGATAAACAAACAAGCTACTCTAACACATATTCATATAATCACAACAGTAAAATGAAATACAAAAGAGTAGGGAAGAAGAAAGTAAACACAGATAACACACTGATGTATTATTGAAGAGGAAACCTCAGAACTCGGTGAAAAACCTCCCCGCCGCCCTCCAAGTGGTAATCAATCCACTAGACAATCAGTTGGGATACATGGGTTAGCAAGAGACCCTCCAAACTTAATCCACTCGTTGTACCTAAACCCTCTAGGCTTCTACTCCAACAAGACTTCTCGGAATCGTGTCTTGTCTAGCTCTCCAGATCCCGCAACAAGCTCCATGTTGCATCTACCATCCTTGGCTTCTTCCAATGCTTTCCAATAGCACCAAAATCTCACTTGACACTTTGAAAGGGTGTGGTAAGTATTTGGGCTATCAACCTCTCAATGGTGTATTGAAATGGAGAGGTCGGAGTTGAGGAAATCCACAAGCTTATGTGTAGAGATATATGGGTATGATAATCTCTAACTCTCAAGGTGTTTGGTTAGGGTTTCCTCTCAGAAGCACTCCTTAACATTTGTGGGTAATGTGGGTATATATAGTGTGGGTACAAAAAGTGTCTATCAGATAATACAGTTTGGCAGAACAGAATGTTTTGTAGGTATCTCATGGGAAGGCCTTACCCTTAAGATACTCGCGAAACACAGCTGTCTCCATCTATATTAACTCTTCACATTCCATTCATGTGCAAGACACATGCTTCACTTCGCGGGATGCTTAGTCGCGAGCTACCTGCGAAAAATCTTCTGGCTTCAATTGCTTGAGTCCTCACACTCTCTCTTTCTATCACACAACCCTTACAATCAAATCCTATAATAAATACAAGGTACAAAAGATTGAATAAAATTACAATCAATTTGGCACGGAATAAAAGCCAACATAATACATATTTGTAAATCACAACTTTACAGTCTCCCCCTTTAGCTATTTCGTGACAAAACCCCTAAAATAGACTCTAGACTTAAACGTGAGTCTGGGAACAATGGCAAAACTCACTCACACCTAATCTAGAAATTGTGAAGCACTTGCACGTTTATACCTGTAACCTGAAACACTCACACACAAACAAAATTTTCATTAAGCTTATGACAAGTTGAATACAAGATATGAACATGAGCAAGCATAGTGCGATCAAGTATGTAAACATTAGATATCACGTAAACAAAAACTTGATCAAACAAGTTCAGTCATTAAAGAATGACTACAATGAACATTTAGCAAGTAAGTGTTCATCCGGACATGCAAACAAAGAGTAATTGCTTATGATCACTTGTATGTCCAACACACAACCAATGCAAAATACGTGAAGTATATGCATCTAGGAACAAGATCCTACTAGGGCACAAGTGTAAAGTACTCAAGACATATTGACAATATCTTAAAAGCACACAAAAAATGCTACAAAGCATTGAGATAATCACAAACTGAATATAAACTGAAAATAAACACAAAGTGTACTGAAGTTTTAAGCAAACACAGTAAAAGCATAAACATAACCCAGCAGTTATATAAGCTAAAAATAAACACAAGTAAACCAAACAGTAGTTACTGTCTTCTCCTCCCCCTTTCAATGCACTCCCCTTATCACTACACTCCCCCTAACAATGACACCATCTCCCCCTTTTTGTCATGGAATAACTAGTCATCATGTTCCTCTAGCTGCCTCTGAATTTGGTCCAGTTGAGTCTGAAGGGATGTGAACTTAGTGTCAAAACGAATGTGTTGGGAGCGCATGATGGTAGCTAGTCCAAATATCTTGGTAGTAATCTCTTGGAGAGTAGCCATGATGTTGTCTAGCTGTTCATCATAAACATGGGATGTAGAAGTTGAGCTTCCCTGAGTAGCATGACTTTCTTGCTTGGTATTCTTTTTAGTGTGACTCATGCTTGCATGGAGGGTGCGGATATTAATTGGACTTGGCCTTGGATAAGGGCGCTCATCTTCTGAAGGATGTACACCTTTGAGCTTTAAAATCCTTGAGATAAGGTGACAGAAAGAAATACAATTCCTTGAAGCAGTCCGGTCAACCGTTTTTGCCACAATGTGGAAAATATAAAAGCACACATCAATCTCTACGTCAGAGATCAAATCATGCAAGAATAATGCTTGACCAAGATTCATGTAACCAGTGCTGGACAGAGGGTAAAGGTTGCTAAACATGATCATCGTGAGCAGCCTTAATTCAGGAGAAAGAAATGCCACACTTATTGACTTCCCATTGGAGGAAAATTCCAAATTCGCTCCTAAAACTTCCCAAAGAATCTCCTCATCCAGATTCAGTTCATCATATACCGGTGGGATGGGTAATATTGGCTTGTTGATGTGTAGAATGTCGGCCAAGTAGACGGGTGTGACTAAGAACCACTTTCCTATCACCCAACACTTGATTTCCTCTCCTTCAACAAAGGCATTTGCATAGAATTCTTTCACTAAGTTTTTGTATGCATCCTCAAGATTTGAGAGAAGAAAATTCCAATCTTTGGTGGCAAACCATATTGGAATATTCATATCTAGGAGAGAGTGTTGATCAACGGCTCTTTCAACCAGCAATGGAGCATCTCGAAATTGGCTCATGTAGGTCTGGAATGCAGCATAAGATCTGAACAAATCAAGATTATACACTCCTGTGGAAAAACAAGTAATCTTTGACTTTGGTGAAGGTTCATCAACATCAATTATCGACTCTTTCCCTTTGTTGCAACCTCCTTTCACAGTTGAGCTTTTAAACAGAGACATCTGCATAGGAGATGACATAAATAGAAAGGAAGGAAGTGCAAAAACACAAACATAGAACACAAAACTCGAATAGATTCAAGTTAGTTCAAAACAAAGGTAAAACAACCTAAAACAGAGCAAACAAACACAAAACAGCATGCTATAAGTGTTCAACCATGTAAACAACAGCAAAATTCATGAAGTGAATCACTATGCATGTGTGTGTCTGTGCTGAGCATAAGGTGTGCAACATGAGATGCATGTGATGTGCCCAATGTGTAAAACATAGGCAAAGTGTGTGAAACAACTAGGCAGTGACCAAAACAGGTGAAACAAAGTCAAACAAGTGTAAACCCAAAAATTGGAATTCACTTGAAACCAATTTAGCACAAAAATGTCACTAGGACATTTTGTCAAGCACTTGACATGCTACAATGCACAACTGTTATGAAGAATGCATGAACAGATTGAAAAATGCCTCAATACAAACTTAAAATGCCTCAAGGGGCCAACACAAAAGAACAATCAACAAATGGGACTCAGCCCAATCAAAGATGTTGAAAAATTTTCACAAAACTGCGAACCCCAACCCAATTTTCGAAAACCCCCAAATTTTAAAACCCAAAGCTAAAATTTCTGCATAATCTTAGAAAAATAATAAAAGAAAGTATAAGAAACTCATACCTTGAAGATGATTTGCAAAAAAAAACTTGAAATTGATGGGGTTTTGAAGAAAAATAAGCTTTGGGTTGAAGGGTGGTTCGAGAGAGGTTTAGCGAGGGAAATGAGAGTGTTTGAAAACCTGTCACATTTGCTACATAAAAACTGAAAACACGGGTTTTTCGCAGGTTAGATAATAGTGAGACAATCGCGAGAAAGTCACGAGATATACTAAAACTTTCGCGAGAAGCTCTTAGTCGCAAACCAGTCGCGATACAGTCATGATAGCTTTTGTATGAAATTTGGAAATTTCTAGCTTTTTGCCTAAAAAACATTTTGCGAGAAGAGTTTAGTTGTGAAATACTCGCAAGGCAGTAGCGAGACTTTCTGTATGAAAATGTGACTTTTTAATTTCCCTTAGGCACATTTCGTGTGAAGCCCTCAGTAGTGAGCTTCTCGTGAAAAGGCCTTTGAACTAGTTTTTGAAGAAAAACACAAAAATGCATTTTGAACAAAAACTAAAAGCACAAAAGTATAAAATCACTTTCAAAAACATATAAAACACTCAAAAATCTTTTTGAGTTTGATTAGCAAGTATTTGAGCATACACATCACATTTGAACATGTACAATCACACAAATGAGATAAGCATTATCTGAACAAAGTCTTGTGTGTTGTGTGTGAGTATCAAATGTGGAATAGTCCATAGACCAGAGTGAAACTTCAATGATCAATTCAATCAAGTCATACACAACCGGTACAAAATCAAGTAGTTAATCTCAATTATAGAAATGAACATATATGGCCTCCCATATAATGAATGATTACAAAACTTAGAAGCTTTTCATTTGGCTTCTGCATAAATCATAACAATTGATCCTTTTTGGATTATACATTTCTTTTTGAAAAATCAGTGCTTGAAATTTTTGATAGTTCAACATGTAGAGTTAGCCTTTGGTTTTTTGAGCACCATACATTTTAATACAAAAGTTGTTTTCCCTTTTTCCTAGTCAAATACTAGTATGTGCGACAGGCTTTGCCTGCTCATTATCTCTTTTCATTTGGAGATTTACATTTGGAGAACTCTATAGCAAAAACATAAAAATAAAGTGGGAAGAGATATAGACACAAGTCTATACAAGTCTCAAGACCATTAAGACTATTGACCAATCATTCATGACAAGCTTGAAGATCTATTTACAATAATCACACATAGATTTCAAGATTTCTCCCACACAGATAAATGTGCATACATAACAATCTAGGCTCATACATGCACTACACCATTAGTACGAAGGTACTAAGCCAAACTCATATGTGATATACACAACACAAGCGATTAAACTTTTTGAAGATTTTTCAATTTTTATGGGTTTTTGAATTTTTGAACACACTCAAAAATAAAACAAGAAGAGTAAGATAAACAAAAACAGGTAAAAAAAAAAAAAAATCTAAAAACTAAGCATGTGAGACCTACACCAATGATGAGCAACAATGAGCAAAATAGGTTCACAGAAAAGATAGAGTTCAAGGAATGATACCAACACCAATAGTCTTACGCAAAGACTCAAACCTTGGACCATCAAGAGGTTTAGTAAAGATGTCTACCTTCTGGTTGTTAGTGTTGATGAACTCCAAATACACAGTCTTTTCCTCTACCAAATCTCGAATGAAGTGATACCGGATCTCGATATGCTTTGATTTTGAGTGTTGAACTGGGTTTTTGGACAAATTTATGGCACTTGTATTGTCACAGAACACACACATAGTGTCTTGAGTGATTCCATAACCATATAGAAGCTTCTTCATCCATAATAATTGTGCAGCACAACTCGCCGCTGCAATGTACTCATCTTCAACCGTTGATAGAGAAACTGAATTTTGCTTTTTGCTCATCCAAGACACTAGGTTATTTCCAAGGTAGAAGCAACCACCGGAAGTGCTTTTCCTGTCATCAATGCACTCGGCCCAGTCAGCGTCAGAATATCCAGCTAGGCACTCATTCGAGTCTCTTGAATACCAGATTCCATAATTAGATGTGCCATTTATGTAGTGGATAATTCGTTTGATTGTTGTCAAGTGTGACTCTTTGGGTGCTGCCTGAAATCGAGCACATACTCCTACACTAAACGCGATGTCTGGTCTGCTAGCAATGAGGTAGAGAAGACTACTGATCATGCTTCGATAAAGTGTTGGATCCACTTCCACACCTGCTGCATCATGACTCAGTTTTGCTGAGGAACTCATTAGAGTGGAAGTGTGTTTCTTAGAGTCTAGGCCGAATCTCTTTACAAGATTTTTGGCATATTTCTCTTGAGAGATAAATATCCTATCTTCCCATTGTTTCACTTGAAGCCCTAGGAACTAGTTTAACTCTCCCGCCATGCTCATCTCAAACTCCCTTTTCATTTCTTCTGAGAATTCATGAGCTAGGTGATCGATTGTGAATCCAAAGACAATATCATCCACATATACTTAAGCACAAGGAGAGATTTCTCATCTCTTTTGACAAACAAAGTTTGATTGGCTTGACCTCTCTTGAAACCATGTTCCAAGAGTTATGTGGTGAGGCGATCATACCAAGCTCTTGGTGCTTATTTCAACCCATATAATGCCTTCTTCAGCCTTAACACATGATCCGGAAAGTGAGGATCTTGAAACCCCTTTAATTGTTCAACAAACACTTCTTCGTTTAAAAACCCATTCAAGAAAGCACTATTCAC
The DNA here is from genome assembly GCF_932294415.1 of Quercus robur. NCBI lineage: Eukaryota > Viridiplantae > Streptophyta > Magnoliopsida > Fagales > Fagaceae > Quercus > Quercus robur. The sequence continues at coordinate 31,056,920 of NC_065536.1, read as the reverse complement.
GTCCATTTGATATAACTTGAAGTTCATAATGCATGCTATGGAGAGAAGAATTCTGATTGACTCTAGTCTTGCAACTGGAGCAAAAGATTCATTAAAGTCTATGCCTTCAACTTGAGTATATCCTTGAGCCACCAATCTAGACTTGTTTCGGACAATTTCACCATCTTCATCAGTCTTGTTCTTGAAGATCCACTTGGTGTCGATTACATGTGTATCCTTTGGCCTTGGCACTAACTCCCATACATCATTTCTAACAAATTGATGCAACTCTTGGTGCATGGACTCTACCCAATTCTCATCCTTCAAGGCTTCCTCCACTTTCTTTGGTTCAAATTGAGCAAGATAGCAGTTGTATGTCACATGATTTGCACTATAGGCTGGTCATTTTCTCAATCAAATTCCTTCATCCAAATCACCAATGATATTTCTTAAGGGATGATTGAGAGTTACCCTTGACGATGGTCTCTTGGAAGTGGAAGGTTCCTCATCACGAGAGATCGGAGGCTGAACTTCAGGAGAGGTGAGTGGACTAAAAGATCCTTGAGTTGATCTAGTCTCCCTTCTTGATATAGGAGGTGTAAACTCCTTTTCTGATGATTCTTTCTTAGCATCCTCACCTTGAGATATGTTGTCATCACCCTCATTCTTCTTAAGATTCGGTCCTTCACCATCATCATTAATATCCTTTTCAGAGATAGTGTCATCGATGACCACATTTATTGATTCCATCACCATCTTAGTGCGCTTATTGAGAATATAACACTTGCTTCCAAATACTCGAAAGTATTTCACCTTCGGCTTCCTGTCTCTCCAAATTTCATACGATGTCTTCTTTGTTCCTGCCTGGAAGTAAATCCTATTCCCAATGTGACACGAAGTATTTACTGCTTCAACCCAAAACTTCTGTGGAATGCTTTTGTTTAGTAACATTACTCTTGCCATTTCTTGAATCACCCTGTTCTTTCTTTCAACCACCCCATTCTGTTGTGGAGTTTTTGGAGCTGAAAATTCCTTCTTGATGCTGTGTTCGTTGCAAAATGCTTCAAACTTTGCATTTTCAAATTCCTTTCCATGATCACTTTTGAATTTAACTATGGGAACTCCTTTTTCATTTTGCAGCCTCTTGCATAGCCTTTCCATCTTGTCACATGCTTCCAACTTCTCTCTAAGAAATTCCACCTAAGAATATCTTAAGAAATCGTCAACAACCACCATAATATAGCGCTTTCCACCCATGCTTTGTATTCTTGTTGGACCCATTAGATCCACATGTAGCAACTCCAAAGGGCAAGAAGTAGCAACCACATTTACTTTCAGATGGCTTGACTTTGTTTGTTTTCCCAATTGACATGGACCACAAACGTTCTTCTCAATTTTTCCAAACTTTGGTAAACCAATCATAGCTTCAAGCTTTGAGACTTTTGCCACTTGTTTATAATTAGCATGTCCAAGTCTTTGATGCCACAACTCCAAAAGGTTCACTCGAGCACTTCGACATGCTATGCTTGGTTTAGGAATGACCCCATAACAATTATCGGTCGTTCTCAGTCCCTTCAAAACCTGAACACCTTCTTCATTTAGGATTAGACATCCTTTCTTTGAAAATTGGACTAAGAAGTCTTCATCACAAATCTAAGTGACACTCAGCAAGTTCACTTTCAATCCTTTAATGTACAGCACATCTGTTAACAAAGGCAGTCCTGGAATATCCATGGTTCCCTTTCTAAGAACTTGTGAGTGACTACCATCTCCAAATGTTACAAATCCATCTTCCTTCTCTTTAAGATTTTTGAACAAAGACTTATCTCCAATCATATGTCTTGAACAACCGCTGTCAAGCAACCACAAACATGAATTAAATACTTTCAATGCGGTATGAACAAAAAGACAAGCATGAGATAGGCATTCTTGACCATCAAAGCAGGACTCATCTTTCTTTACTTCATTCATAGATGAGTGAATTTTTCTTTTCAGACAATCTAGTTCGTCACACAAATGTCTATTCCTTTTCTTATATTTGTCAATTAAGGAATTTGACTCACACAAGCTATTATGAATATCATGATTCCTATGAACTAGTGATTTCAGCATGTGTATAAAGATTCTAGCATGTTTCTTTGATTTGAATAACTCTAAAAATTCATTACTAGAACAATCTCCAAAAATGCTCATAGAGTCATTTTCACAAACACCTTTACTATGCTTCATGTTGGTCTTTAGCATATCACTTTCCATGACAAACCAAGAGGGTGTAGGATCACACTCAGGTATTTAAACCACAGCGAGTGTACCTGCTTTGATACCAATTGAAAGCTCAAAAATGTGTTAAAAACACAAGAGCTGTTTAGACCCCCCAAATAAAAGTTACAGCTCGATAGATTTTACACTAACTTAATTCTAAGTGCGAAATAGTGTAAATGCGAGGGGATAAACAAACAAGCTACTCTAACACGTATTAATATAATCACAACAATAAAATGAAATGCAAAAAAGTAGGGAAGAAGAAAGTAAAAACAGATAACACGCCGATGTGTTATCGAAGAGGAAATCAAAGAACTCGGCGAAAAACCTCTCCACTGCCCACCAAGCGGTAATCGATCCACTAGACAATCAGTTGGGATACATGGGTTAGCAAGAGACTCTCCAAGCCTAATCTACCCGCTGTACCTAAGCCCTCCAAACTTCTACTCTAACAAGGTTTCTCGGAACTGTGTCTTGTCTAGCTCTCTGGATCCCGCAACAAGCTCCATGTTGCATCTGCCATCCTTGGTTTCTTCCAATGCTTCCCAGCAGCACCAAAACCTCACTTGACACTCTGAAAGGGTGTGGTAAGTGTTTGGGCTGTCAACCTTTCAATGGTATGGAAATGGAGAGGTAGGAGTTGAGGAAATCCATAAGCTTATGTGTAGAGATATATGGGTATGATAATCTCTAACTCTCAAGGTGTTTGACTAGGGTTTTCTCTCAGAAGCACTCCTTAACATTTGTGAGTAATGTGAGTATATATAGTGTGGGTACAGAAAGTGTGTATTAGATAGTACAATCTGGCAGAACAGAATGTTTTGCGGGTGTCTCGCGGGAAGGCCTTACCTGCGAGATACTCGCGAAACACAGCTATCTCCATCTGTACTAACTCTTCGTATTCCAATCATGTGCAACTTCGCGGGATGCTTAGTTGCGAGCTACCCGCAAAAAATTTTCTGGCTTCAATTGCTTGAGTCTTCACACTCTCTCTTTCTATCACACAACCCTTACAATCAAATCCCACAATAAATACAGGGTACAAAAGATGGAATAAAATTACAATCAAATTTGGCACGGAATAAAAGCCAGCAGAATACATATTTGTAAATCACAACTTTACACCATCAATACTTAGTGTGTGAATAGTTTAGCCAACATAAACACAACCTTAGTCTTAAGATAAAATATGGCTTGAATTTCTATCCAAAGTTATGCTTCAACTCAAATCTCATAGTTGTTAACACTCAACAAATAAAATCACTCCGAAAAGGGTGTGACACTCTCAAACATATGTGAGTAGAATAATATAGAACAAAGACTAATATCTCACATATAAATAATATGAAGAACAGTGAAGCAAAATAAAGGATATTTATAGTCTCATGAAAGGATGCAAACACTAAGAATATTACACCACACACATTGATTAGTCATGTCAAGATCCAAACCATACTTCCTTAAGATCAAATAGGGCTTTCATTGGTACGTAATGTAAGGTAAAGAGGAGGAATTTAGAACAAAAGGTATAGATAAAAATAAAAAGTGTTCCCAAGAATAATTAGAGAGACAACTTCTTTTGAATATATGACAATTAATTTATTCTCTCAAGTTTATTGAATATCTCACTTTCACTTTTTTTTTTTCTTTTTTTCTTCAAAATTTCATCAACAAATTCATTCTCTATTTCTTCCTCTTTTACATTCCCTTTTTTTTTCAACATTTTTCCTTTTCTGTTTATGACTCTTTTTATTTTAAATTTTTTTTTTTGAGTGAGTCCTCCTTTTCTTCCAACTATTTCACCACAAATTTATTGTAATCAAACAATTTGATTGCATTCATTCTTGGAACACCTTAGGAAAGGGTTTGAGAAAGAACGGCTAAAACAATAGGCTCAAATGGGTGACTAGTGGTAATGTATCAAGAAAGAAAATAATAAAGGCTCAAAATTAACAAAGATGGCCTAAAATCATCTCTTAAGGATTGGGATAGTTCTTCAAAATCCATGACTTTAACATATTTAGGTGTGGCATAAAATTTGATGAATTCTTAGCATCCGACCAATTCAAAGAATAATGAGACTATGCAACAACAAAGTTATGTGCTTCCAAATGAAAAATGAGGTAAAAAGAAAATAACCCTCTAAAAAAATGAATGGCTCAAGAACTCACTTGGGTTATAGTCTCTACATTTTATTTTCAAGATTTTCAAAGTCATCTCTATCTCTCAACCAAGAAACATGTTCATGTGGCTAAAGTGCATGTGCATACTAGTTGAGCATGAAAAACTGTGGAATTGTTTAGATAGAAGTAGCATAAAGAACTTTGACTTAAAACTCTTGCTAAAGCAACACTTTTTTTTTTTTTTTTTTAAATTGGACTAAAAACAAAAACAAAAATCACTAAAAACAACCCAAAAAAAAAATTAACATAAAAAAAAACCAAATGCAAATCATCTCAAGTTCCTTCCCCCAACCTAAAACTTATATTGTCCTCAATGATAACAAAGAAAAACAATCAAGAGTAGAGATTACAGAGAGTACCTTGAAGAGATGAACAAAAAAAAAAAAAAAACTTTAACACCTACAAAAGGGGCTAGAAAACAAAACAACAAAAATAATAAAAAGAAAAAAAAAAAAAAAAAAAAAAAAAAAAAAAAAAAAACACAATCTAAACTACGACACAAATACTAATGCGAATTGCTTGGCAAGTCTTGATAAATGGGATCCTCCAAATTAATGGATTCCTCCTCTTGTGAAAAATTCTCAAGAAATGGCTTAAGACGTTGTCCATTCACCTTAAATATGTTACCATTCTTAGGATTTTCAATTTCTATGGAACCATGGGGGAAAACACTTTTAACAATGAAAGGACCAGTCCATCTAGATCTCAATTTTTCGGAGAACAAATGTAACCTAGAATCATGAAAAACCTTCATTCTTTCTTTAGAAATCCTAGAATTCTCATATGCATCACGCCGAATTTCTTCCAACTCATTCAATTACAATTTTCTCAATGAACTAGCCTTGTCTAAGTTAAAGTTAAACATCTTTATTGCCCAATATGATTTATGTTCCAATTCCACAGGCAAGTGACAAGCTTTACCATAAACAAGTCTATAGGGAGACATACCAAGAATATTTTTAGTGGCAGTGCGATATGCCCAAAGTGCATCATTCAACCTCAAAGACCAATCTTTACGATTTGGGTTATCTGTCTTCTCCAAAATTTGTTTAATCTCCCTATTGGCAAGTTCAACTTGTCCACTTGTTTGTGGGTGATATGGGGTGGCAACCTTGTGTGCTATGCAATATTTTCTCATTAATGTCTCAAAAGGTCGGTTGCAAAAGTGCTAAGCCCCCATCACTAATAATTGCCCTAGGGATGCCAAACCTTGACAAAACATTTTCCTTTCAAAATTTCAAAACAATTTTGTGATCATTCTTTTTGCAAGGAATAGCCTTAACCCATTTTAAAACATAATCTACAACCACTAGAATGTAAAGATATCCAAAAGAAGGAGAGAACGAACCCATGAAATCTATGCCCCAACAATCAAAAATTTCAACAACTAAAATTGGGTTTAAAGGCATCATATTTCTACGAGTTACAAGACTTACAAGATTTGAAAAAAATGATGAGTGTCTTTAAACATATTAGGCCAATAAAAACCACATTGCAAAATCTTTGCAACAGTTTTCCTTGAAGAAAAGTGGCCTCCACAAGCTTCATTATGACATAAGGAGATGACACTAAATATTTCATTATCAGGGACACATCTCCTAATGATTTGATCTGGAAAGTACTTAAATAAATAAGGATCATCATAGAAAAAATTGCGTACCTCAACCATGAAGCATTTCTTATCTTGAGCACTCCAGTGAGATGGTGTTTGGCCTGTGACAAGAAAATTGACAATATCAGCATACCAAGGCAAAGTAGAGATGGAAAACAATTGTTCATCAGGGATTGAATCCCTAATGGGCAATGCATCCATGGATTCGTTAAAAGTGAGGCACGACAGATGATCTGTCACCACATTTTCTACTCCCTTTTTATCTTTGATGGTGATATTAAATTCTTGTAGTAGAAGAATCCATCTAATCAACCTTGGCTTTGCATCCTTCTTTGAAAGAAGATATTTTAAAGATGCATGGTCAGTGAAAACAACAAGAGAGCTAAGAATATATGAACGGAATTTATCTAAGGCAAATACCACAGAAAGTAACTCTTTTTCAATTGTAGAATAATTCATTTGAGCTTCATTCAAAGTCTTACTTGCATAATAAATTACATGAGATTTTTTATCCTTTCTTTGCCCTAAAACAGCTCCAATCGCATAATCACTTGCATCACACATAATTTCAAAAGGTAAGTCCAATTTGGTGGTTGCATGATAGGTGTAGTGGTAAGCATGCCTTTTAGCTTATCAAAAGCTTCTTGGCAAGCTTGGGTCCATTCAAAGGGAGTATTATTTGTTAGGAGGTTACACATAGGTCTAGATATGAAACTAAAGTCTTTTATGAACCTCCTATAAAATCCAGCATGTCCTAGGAATTATCTCACATCTTTAACAGTCTTAGGTGTAGGCAAATTAGCAATCAATTCAATTTTTGCTTTATCCACCTCTATGCCTTTTGAAGAAACAATGTGGCCTAATACAATCCCTTTTGTGACCATGAAATGACACTTTTCCCAATTTAGTAGTAAATTTTTTTCTTCACACCTAGTTAAGACTTTTTGCAAAATAGAAAGGCATTCATCAAAAGAGTCACCAAACACAAAAAAAATCATCCATGAAAAACTCTAAATAATGCTTAACCATGTCACTAAAAATACTTAGCATGCATCTTTGAAAAGTGGTAGGTGCATTACATAAACCAAATGGCATCCTCCTAAATGCAAAAGTACCAAAAGGACAAGTAAATGTGGTTTTCTCTTGATCTTCAAGTGCAATTTCAATTTGATAGTACCCAGAATACCCATCTAAAAAACAATAGTACTCATGACCCGCTACTCTCTCTAAAACTTGATCCAAGAAAGGTAAAGGGAAGTGATCTTTCCTAATGACTGCATTCAATTTTCTATAATCAATACACATGCGCCAACCTGTGGTGACACGAGTTGGAATTAACTCATTATTTTTCATTTTTTATCACAGTTATTCCAGATTTCTTAAGCACCACTTGAGTAGGACTTACCCATTTACTATCAGCAATGGGGTATATGATACCCACATCTAACAATTTGAGCACTTCAATCCTAACTACCTCTTTCATTGTAGGGTTCAATCTATGTTGCATCTCCCTAGATGGTTTAGCATTGTCCTCTAAATAAATCTTGTGAGTACAAACCAATGGGCTAATTCCTTTAATGTCAGCTATGTTCCATCCTATGGCACTCTTATGTTTTCTCAAAACATTTAATAACTTACCTTCTTGCAAAGAGTCAAGTTTAAAAGATATTACCTTCTTGCATACTTGAGCTCAACGGGCAAGGGCTTCAATTCCAATTTTGGTACTTGCTCACTAGATGGCAACGACTTTATCTCACGATGTGGCAACTCCTCATATTTCAATTTCCAATTGCTTGCTTCCAATTCTTGTGCAGATTCCAAAAGATAGTGAATGTATGCAATTTCAGAATTGTCATCAAAATTAAAATCACATGAATTGACTAGACAAGCTTCTAATGGATCTGAAAAACATTTTTTGTTGAATTGTTCTTGAACAAGTGTTTCAATTAAGTCAACTTCATGCACATCCTCTTCATCCATAGGTTGCTTACAAGTATTAAAAATATTAAGTTCAAGGGTCATATTCCCCAAAGGGGAGTTTGTTAGGTTCTAAAGTTTAGGATTTTATGTATTTAGAACTCTAATGTGTATTGTTGGCAAACCACGATCAAAAAAATGTGTTTAGAAGTGTTTAAAGCTAGCTCAAAGTTGTGTGTCAATGTAAAGTTGGAATCGAGTTAAAGCAGGAAGCATTGTGCCTTTCAACCTGGCTCGATCGATCGAAAGACAAGCTCGATCGATCGAAGCTCGAGCAGAATGCTTTTCTGCAGATTCGTCCAACTCAACCCTAGTTGTTTTAAAATGTTTTTAGGGTTTCTTATTTGTCCTAAGTATAAAAGGCAAACCCTAGCCACGTTTTAGTGTTGCTCATATTTGCGGTTTGTGTAAATCTTTTGTGAGATCTAGAGGAGCTTTCCTTTACACAAACTTAGGGTTTTCAAGGAGAAGATTTATCTACGCCTTGATGATCAATTCAGTTGCTGCCATTAAAGTTTAAAGAAAACACAAGCGACTGTGCTTGTAACTGGTGGTGAATCCAAGAAAGAAGGAGTCCGTGGATTCGGAGTTTGCACGTGGTCGTGTCAGTAAGTTCTACTAGTTGGTAGCAATAAGAAGTCGAGCGTGGGGGCTTGTAGGTCTTATTGTATGAACTTCGATTCTTTCAAGATAGTGGATTCAAGTTTACCTTGAGGATAGCTAGGTCAAATCCTCCCCAGGTTTTTACCGGTTTGGTTTCCTGGGTGATCATATCATTGTCTTATTTATTTTCCGCTGCTTTGCATGATTTGATCTTTTATATTGTGATAACCTAGACATGTTTAATTGGACTAAGTAACAACTTGGCTAATTACCTAGGTTTAATCAATTGTTTAAGGGGTCTAAAAACTGTCAAATTTTAATACTCCACTTCTACAATTTATCAATGCATTAGAAGTTGCAAGAAATTGGCGTCCAAAAATCACAAATATTTGAGAATTAGCATTAGAAACAGGATGCATGTCCAAAATAATAAAGTCAACAGGAAAATAAAATTTGTCCACTTGAACCAAAACATCCTCGACAACACCCTTTGGAACAATCACAGATCAATCCGCAAGTTGTAAAATTATGGAAGTGGGTTTTAACTCACCTAGACCTAATTACTCATACATTGAATATGGCAAAAGATTCAAACTTGCCCCAAGATCAAGCAAAGCTTTCTCTATTTTTGAATTACCAATCACACATGAAATAGTGGGACAACCTGGATCTTTAAACTTTGGAGGTCTATTGTTTTGAATGATTGCACTAACTTGTTCAGTCAAAAATGCCTTCTTATGTACATTAAGCTTACGCTTAACAGTACACAAATCTTTCAAAATTTTAGCATATGATGGAATTTGCTTTATGGCATCCAAAAGAGGAATGTTCACTTTAACTTGCTTAAGCACTTCAAGGATTTCAGAATTTTGATTCAATTTTTGAGGGGAAATCAACATTTGGGGAAAAGGAGCAGGGATAGGACATCTTTCAATTTCATTAGATTTAGACTCACGGACCTCATCACTACTCTTTATTTTGGAAGACTCATCACGTGTATTGCTTTTAGGAATATCCTTTTCAATGATTTTTCCACTACGAAGAGTAGTTACAGGTTTAACCTGACTCACTTTATTTTCAGAGGAACTACAATCATCAACATAAAATTGACCTTGGGGGTTTGGTTGTGGTTGAGATGGAAACTTACCCTTTTCTATTGTGCTCATAGATGTGGTCAATTTAGTAAGAGTGCTCCTAATGTCATTTATGGCTTGTGAGTTTTGATTATTAATGGTGGATTGAGTTTGCATGAATTGTTGCAAAGTGTCCTCAAGACTCTTCTTTAGAGAGGGTTATAGGGAACAAAATTTGAAGAATCATGTGTAGGAGGTGCAACCACATTTTCATTCCTCCAACTAAAATTTGGGTGATTCCTTCACCCTGAATTGTATGTCTCTTAATAGGGGGAAGGGTGTGATTTTTTTCACCATGTTCATAGCATTTGCTTGATCATGCAACACCTCTTTAAAAGCTGGAATTGTAGGGCGGCATTCATTGGTAGGGTGTTCCATGGTCTCACAAATTCTACAAACTTCATCAATTTTAGGCACAGTATTGATTCCATTGACCTTCCTTAATTCCATCGCTTCAAGCTTCCTAGTTAGACTAGCCACCCTAGCACTAAGGTCATCATCTTCCCTAAGTTGATACTTACCACCCCCAGAGGGGTTGGTGGATGCTCTAGACCTATCTAAGGTATCAGTGGTATCCCAAGATTAGGCATTCTCAGCTAAGAGATCAAAATAATCAAAAGCCTCATTAGGATCTTTATTCAAAAATTCTCCATTGCATATCATCTCTACGAATTGGCGCATCTTTGGAGTTAAAATTTCATAGAAAAAACTAATTATACGCCAAGTTTCATAGCCATGATGTGGACAAGCATTAAGCAAATCTTTAAATCTTCCCCAACATTGATAAAATATCTCATTATCTTTTTGTGAAAAATTCATTATTTTTCTTTTAAGTGCATTAGTCCTATGAATTGGAAAAAATTTCTTTAAAAATTCAGTTTGCATCTCTTGCCAAGTACCAATTGATCTAGGTCTCAAAGAATTAAGCCAAGTTTTTGCCTTGTCTTTAAGAGGAAAAGGGAACAACTTCAACCTAATGGTCTCTTCATTACATGATTGGTCATGGAAGGTAGAACATACCTCCTCAAATTCCTTAAAGTGTAGGTAAGGATTTTCAGAATCTAAGCCATGAAATTTAGGAAGTAATGAAATCATACCGGGCTTAAAATTAAAATTATTTGCATTAGTTGGAAAAATGATGCATGATGGTGCACTACTCCTAGTAGGTTGCAAATAATCCCTAAGAGTTCTAATGGGTTGGTGAGCATGGAAGTTTTCATTATTTAAATTATTCTCATCACCATGATTACTCTCTAAGTCTGCCATGATATTAAGTATGTGAGAATGTGTGAAAGAATCAGATAAATTGCCAAACAAATTGTAAGACTCAATTCTAACCAAGCAATTATCACTATCACGACACCAAACAGGCATTCAATAGTAAAGCAAGAAAGAAAATGAAAAAGAAAAGAAAATAAAACAAAAACCTTTAACAATAAAGAGAAGTAAAAATAAAAGAAAAACTCTAAAAGAAAACTAAACTACTTAAAAAGAAAAAAATTGGAGAGATATTACCAAATATGTGAAGAAATTTAATGCCAAAAACCTCTCCAACAAAGTGGAACGCTTCTCTAATCGCCTAATCCCTGACAACGGCACCAAAAACTTGCTGCAACTTAAATAATGCTCCCAAGTGCAGGATTGTCGCGAAGTAATAACTTGGTAAGTCCGAGATTGAATCCGCAGGGAAAAGGGAATTGATTAGCAAACTACAAGAGAATAAAACTAAAATAATAAAGTTTAATTGAAGATATTTTTAATAGTTTAATGAAAGTAATTTAAATTGAGTGAAAATAACAATACATTAAGGCGCTAAGGTTTAGGGATCCACACACAACACATCTATTAGTAGTGTTAACAATATTTATTTTATAACTCAACTAAAATTCATACAAAGGATGATTTTAGTCGGATGATTTAACAATAAAAACTCGAGAATTAATTGTCTATGGTAGTTTCATGCAATTGATTGATTTTTGGCAAAACAAAACTAGCGAATTAGTTCGCAAGGAATACTAACCATTTAACGTGCCCGGAGTCTACAATAAATCAAAAGATTATACAGAACTAAACACTTTTCTAGATGAGTAAAACAATCAAAAACATAAAAACATAAGCATTAAAACCAATAAATAATTGTTAAGAACATACCAATAAACAGTTAGGTTTCACCCCTTGCCTCAACAAGGCTTCTAGCAAGCCATAACACAAATAAAATTGTAAAGAAACTTTAAGAAAACCTAAATTATGTTCTACAGCAGCTCCTCTCTGAATTTTGCCCTAAAGAGCCTACAAATAGGTCAAGGAATCCTATTACAAGTTGAATTCCCGTTTGGATGAAATCCCAGGTTTTTAGGCTTCACTTAACCAACGTTTTTGGCCCATTTAAATTCAGAATTCGGACTTTTCATAAACTACAAAGTTGTAGCCTTTTAAGTTATCTTTCCAGCCCAACTTTAATCATCTCGATTGGACATTGGAGCCGAAATTTATACTCCAAATACCAACTGATGCACAGGCTGGAATCCTAATCCGAATTGGACTTGGATTAGGTGCAAATTTCCTTTGATTCCTTGCTCCAATTGGACTTGAATTTAATTGGGTTGTCCTTCTTTGACTTCATCATGGCTCTTGTAAAATTAAAGTCCATTAGCTTTCTTCTTTGTACAAATCCACTTATTTAATTTCATTATCCTACAAAAGACAAATTAACGCATTAAAATTCAATTAAGTACAAAATTGATTATTTAGCATTATTCCAAAACCAATTATAAAATGCATGAATTAACTCAAAATAAATATGATAATGCTTTCTAATAATGATATAAATGTGCAAAATTAAGCTATTATCAGAGAGAGAGAGAGAGAGAGAGAGAGAGAGATTAATTGAAAGTGAATTTGAAACTTGTTAGGGTCTTTATGTAGTTGGCATTTTTTTGACAAAACGCACTTTACTTGTATTTGGATAATTCTAAGTGGATTTTAGAATATCATGAAGTATGTCTTATAAGGAAAACAAGTGGTATTATTGAAGACATGAAGACCACACAAAAAGAACAAGTAAGAAAAGCTAAAAATAGTGGACCTTGACACAAGCTTGATCTATCAAAACTTAATGAAACTTGATACTTCTCAATACTACTCAATCTCTCGAGCTTTGTAGATCCAAAAATTCCAGATCTATTTTTAGACCCATGATGACTTGGACTTCTAGAGTTTCGTTCACTAAACTTCTAGATGATACAAAAGGATTATTTTATAGTCGTCATCATACAAAGAGACTCAATTAGATAATCAATACACTTATTGTGAAGCATTGCGTTTGTATACGCCTTAGGGATTTGTGACCAAGTGCTTCCTTTTCTTCAAGTGTATTGAAGAATTTTGCATCCAACAAGAAGCTTCAAGTTGCTAGGAGTTAGTCACATACTGAGATCCGTGCAAAAGAAAGAAGTCTATAGAAAATCAAGACCAATTAGGGATTTTGTAGACATCTCATTTTGTACCCCTTACGATCCGAGACCCCTTCCCCAATAACGACATCACTCAGAAGCCTAAGGTTGACTTAGGTCCCAATCTTGTAAACTTTGACTTGAAGGATGGTTTTTGGTAAAGAAAATGTGCAGGGAAAACCCTAAGCATGTGCATGCATGCTATGAGAGACCGAGAAACTCAGCCCTTAGAAAAGAGAGTTTAGGTAAAGGCACCTTCTCTTTTCAAGATCATATGGAGTCATCACTTATTTTATAAGTAAAATAAGCAAACTATACAAAAGATTACAAAATGTCATGAATAATACACATTCCCATTAATTTAAATAAGTACAACTTGACATAAGGAACTATACATGGCTTTGTTTCCTAGTTACAATCTAGTAAAAAAATTTACAAGACCTTGTTTCCTAGTTACAATCTATCAAAAGAAAATAAGACACTCTTCTACAAACCTAAGATCTCAAGTTTGGGGGCTAAGTTACAAAATGGGAAGGTGTTATGCACCCATCTTGCCCAAACAGAGTCTGGTCTTCTAGACTTTTAAATGACCATTTAAATACCCATTAAAGAAAATGACATGCATATTGTTGTATCAATATGCCTAGATCTATGGTTGGTTAATATGCAAAATCCTAAATATGCATCTATGACGAAGAAATCACATCTGAATTTTATTTATGGGAAAAGGGTTTCTTAAGAGAAGTGTCAAATCTATTAACAAGCAAAAATGAATTTTTGAAAAAAAAAATTTCAGATCTGATTTTTTTTTTTTTTTTAAGTGAAAAGGAATGGATTTTTAAAAAGTGTTTCCAAATCTGATTTCTTAATTAAAGAACAGAATGAACGTCCAAGAGGAAAATTCAAATCTAGTTGTTAAATTAAGAAACATAATGGGTTTTAAAAGAAATTACAAATCTGATTTTTCAAAGTAAGAAGAAAGAATGAAATTTTTTAAAATCAAATTTCAGCTCTGATTTTTTGATTTAGAAAACAATAGAGATTTTAAAAAATAACTTCAGATTTGATTTTTGTTTTAGAAAAAGAATGGAGTTTTTATTTAAAACTTCAAATCTGATTTTTGTTTTTGAAAAAGAATAGAGTTTTTTATTTATAACATCAGATCTGATTTTTGTTTTAGAAAAGAATGGGATTTTGATTTAAAACTTTAGATCTGATTTTTGTTTTAGAAAAGGAATAGATTAGTTTTGGAAATTAATTTCAGATCTTTTTTTTTTTTTGAAAAAGAATGGAGTTTTGATTTAAAACTTCAGATCTAATTTTTGTTTTAGCATAAAGAAACAAATCTAGTATTTAATCACATGCATTACATAACTACATGAACAAAACACATATACATGAACAGACATTCATTATATGACCATTAGAAAGAAAAAATCAAAACAAATAAAACAAAGAACATGTTAGAAAAGGCATGGAGAATTGAATTATTTCATGGAGATGTAAATAAGAAGAAGGAAACTTACCTGCATCAATGCATCAATGAATATTGCAAGGGAATAGGGAAATCACTTTAGAGTTAGAGAGAGGATGAGTCTCTCTAAGTCCTAAAGAGATTGTACTTAACAGAAAAGAAAGTCCTAAAGTTGAACTTCCAGAATTTCTTTTACATTAAGAGCCAAGGGGTCCTAATTTCTAATTTTAATTTTGTATTTATAGAGGTTTTGTGCTTAGAAATCAAGCAAGGGTTACTTAGGAAATCAGCAAGCTAGAGTTAGGTAGAATTTTATCCCTAAAAATTCGAATTTGATGTGTTTTAGCATGATCTGAAGGTTTCTAGGCTAGGCCTCGATGTTGTGCCAATCGGCACTCCTAGAGTGCCGATTGGCACTCTTAAGTGCGAAGCCCATTTTCCTCTTTTGGTTCAATTTGGACTCTTTTTTAGGAATTTTCTAAGTCGGGAATTGCACTTGGACGTATTTTAAACTTGTATTCTAAAATAAATCCCTTTTAACTTAATAACCAGGTCCTTTAAATAATTATTATCTGAAAGATAATGATTTTAAAACTCAATTATCAACAACTCCCTTATTATTTGATTATCCATTTTATTCCTATGCAACCAAGCTTATTTTTTATTAAATCCAACAACCAATCATATAAATTACTTAATTAATTTTAATTGCTGACCAATCAGAATTTATTTCAATTAATCACATGTGACTAGCTTCACCGACATAAAATGTATGCAGATCGTGAAAACTTGATCTTGTGATATCTTTCAATCCGACGGTCCAATTTGGGAATCGAGCATATTGTCACTATCGTTAGAGTCTCAAGATCATGTTTATGACATATGATGAATGATTTAATGAATGAAATGCAATTATGATTTTTGAGTATTTAGAATGGTCATTTCAGTCAACTTACAAGATTAAATTATGGGTGCAAAATTGAGTGTCTATAGAATGCCCCTCATTAACAAAGCTTGAAAAACGATGTCAATGTAAAACAAAGACACGAATTTTAGCAACCATGATTTAATCGAGGTGGATTTTCCAAAGATTTCCTAGCCCTAGAACTTAGAACCTTGGGACATAGAACTAGTGTTTAACTGTCTTAAAAAAATAAGAAATGTTGACTTCTAAAATGCTTGATAATAGATGAACCTGGTTAGAGGCTTGAACGCCAATGTTTGAGAATCATATCTACTTAATCTAATGGAGTGATTGAGAACTCTATTTGCTAAATCTGGTGGAATGATTGAGAACTCTATTTACTCAATCTGGAAATCTTAGGACAACCAAGAACTATATCCGCTCAATCTGGTAGGATGATTGAGAACTCTATCCGCTCAATTTGAAAATCTAGAGGCCACTGAGAACTATATCCGCTCAATCTAGAAATTTAGGGGCGATTGAGAACTATATCCGCTCAATCTAAAAATCTGGAAGCCGATTGAGAACTATATCCGCTCAATCTGAGAATCTGGAGGCAACTAAGAACTATATCCGCTCAATCTGGAAATCTAGGGGCAACTGAGAACTACATCTACTCAATCTAAAAATCTGGAAGCCAACTGAGAACTATATCCGCTTAATCTAAGAATTTGGAGGCGACTGAGAACTATATCCGCTCAATCTGAAATTTTGGAAGCCGATTGAGAACTATATCCTCTCAATCTAAGAATCTAAAGGTGACTAAGAATTATATCCGTTCAATCTGGAAATCTGGAGGCGACTAAGAACTATAACCGGTCAATCTATAAATCTGGAGGCGACTGAGAACTATAGCCGATCAATCTGAAATCTAGAGGTGACTAAGAACTATCTGCTCAATCTGAAAATCTAGAGGCAACTAAGAACTCTATTGGTTCAATATGAAAATCTAGAACCCGACTAAGAATTGTATTCGCTCAATTTGAGAATCTGGAGGTGACTAAGAACTATATCCGCTTAATCTAAAAATCTAAAGGTGGCTGAGAACTATATTAGCTCAAGCCGACTGAAAAACTGAAGGCAACTAAGAATTGTATTCGCTCAATCTAAAAATCTAGAATCCGACTGAGAGCTATATTTGCTCAATCTCGACTTTGGGAGTCAATTGAGAACTATATTCGCTCAATCTTTGAAGTTTGGAATTTCTCTGCAATGGACAACAATTCATATTAGAATTTTAATGATTGAGAACCAAATTTACTTAAGAGATTTATCTTTTTTGTAGATTTGTGTTCAGGAGATTTATCCCCCCCTTTTTTTTTTTTTTAATTTGTTCATGAAGATCTGTCATTTTGAGACTTTGTACAGAGGATTTTTCCCTTTGAAGATGTGTTCATGGAGATTTATCCATTGCAGATTGAAGGAAGGGAGATTTATCCCTTTTTGTAGATTTGTTCATGGAGATTTGTCCTTTGAAGATTTGTTCAAGAGATTTTTCCCTTTGAAGATTTGTTTAGGAGATTTTTCCCTTTGAAGATTTGTTCAAGAGATTTTTCCTTTTGAAGATGTATTCACAGAGATTTATCCATTGGCAATTGAAGCGTAGGAGATTTATCCCTTTTTAAGATTTATCATTTGAGATTTGTCTAGGAGATTTATCATTTTGAAGATTTGTTCAAGACATTTTTCCGTTTGAAAATATGTTCATGGAGATTTATCCATTGAAGATTGAAGGAAAGAAGATCTATCCCTTTTTGAAGATTTGTTCATAGAGATTTGTCCTTTTGAAGATTTGTTCAGGAGATTTATATTTTTGAAGATTTATTTAGGAGATTTTTCCTTTTTGAAGATGTGTTCATGGAGATTTATCCATTCAAAATTTAAGGGTAGGAGATTTATCCTTTCGAAGATTTGTTCAAGAGATTTTTCCTTTTGAAGATTTAGGAGATTTTTTCTTTTTGAAAAATGTTTTAAGAGATTTATTCTTTTGAAATTTCTTTATGGAGATTTATCCTTTTAATTTTTTTTTTTTTGAGATTAATCCTTTTAAAATTTTAGGAGATTTATCCTTCGAAATTTTGTTAGGAGATTTGTCCTTTTGAAAATTTGATTTTAGGAGATTTTTCCTTTTTGAAAAACATTTCAGGAGATTTATCATCTTCAAATTTTGTTAGGAGATTTATCCTTTGAAAATTGAAGTTCAGGAGATCTTTCCTCTTTTAATTTCTTGCAAAAAAAAAAAAAAAAAGAGTTGATTTCTAGTCAGTTAATTTGTATAAGTCATGAACTACTGCTCTTTGATCTTTGCATTTGGTAACTTTGATATGTATGAACTTATTCTTGTAAGAGCTTGATTAAGAAAAGTTTAGATTTTACCTGATGAAGTTTTGTGGTGCAAAGCCTTGAATTTACCTAACATGTCTTGACATGGGTGATCTTACCTTAATGAAGCATAGCCGAATGCCCCTAGTTTGGAAATTTATGCATAATTTTTGAAAATCTTGAGGAAAAATCTTCATTAGAAAAAGATGACCCCCTTTTTTTTTAATTGATGAGGCATGGCCAAATGCCCCTAGTTTGGAAATGGATGCATGATTTTTTGAAATCTTGATTTTTTTTTTTTTTTTTTTTTTTTTGGTTGAAAAGATGATGATGATGATGATCTTTTTTTTTTTTTAAATGAATGAGGCATGGCCAAATGCCCCTAGTTTGCAAATTTATGCATGACTTTTGAAAACCTTGATATTTCTTAGAAAATGTGATTTTTTTTTTAAAAAAATGGATGAGGCATAGCCAAATACACCTAGTTCAATAATCAATGTGAATTTTGAAAAATCTTATTGTGTAGGAACCTTCAATAAAGTAAAATTTGAGTAAAATAAGATCAAAATCACAAAAGTAGGCAAAACAAGGACTGCTGGAATGATGTGCCAATAGGCACTGTTGGAGTGCCAATTGGCACATCTTGAGCCTCGTCCAATTGTTGTGTTTTCAGCCTTTTTTCTAGGACATGTGGTAGCATCTAAACTAAAGATTGATGGTGAATGTTGAGTAGATGAAAGATCCATGTCCACCTCCTACAAAAGATTCTATCCATGAGCTTGTTAGTAATTAGTTATTCTAAAAATGTTTTGGGCCAATGCCCCTAGTTTAGACATGATTGCACAGAAAATTGATGATATGCTTGCACTAGAAAAAACTGATGACATATTTAATGCAAAACAGATGCTTTTAGCCTAAATTTCACCCAACCAAATATCTTGATTTTGAGTCTTTGAAAAAAAGTTTTTTTGAGTGATTGTGACTGGGCCTTTGGAAAGGCTGCCTACATACCTCTCTCATAGAGGATCAGGTCCAAATGTAGTTGGGAAAAAAGATTTTAAAAAATGAATTTTTTTTTTTTAAATTTTGAAATGAAGTTTTTTTTTTTTAAACAATAGAGTGTAGAATGAATTTTTTTTGAAATTTTATCTTTTTCAAATGAACAAAAGGTGATCCTTTGAACAACCACTTTGACCAATCATAATGCTCAATTGTTAACTCGATCTCATTGGCTAGGAAGAATTTAAAATCATTAAAAACATGTAATCAAATTTGCTTCTTCACTTTGAACATTTTCAGATTAAGTCTTCAAAGACAATCGAAGAAATGAAATGCTTGGGAATCACATATGTTGGGAACAAGCAAGAAAAGGAAAAATCCCAAGTTTGAAGATTTTAAACTTTTTGAGAATTTGGAAATTTTGTTCTCTTGAGAGTCATTTTTGTTTAGAAGCAAACAAAGGGGGGATTCCAAGCTTAGAGAATTCTTTCTAAATCAATTGAGAATTTGAGAAATTTTGTCTTTTAAAGATGTTAGCCAATAGGGCTTGATAATCTTGAGCAATGTTCCTTCTTAATCCAAGAGAAAATATTATCAGAGCTAAAGGTGTGCCTTCAATTAATAGGACTTCAAGGAGGTCTTTATTCAAAGGTTATACTATAGGCCAGGTTCAAGTTATTGAAAGGACGGATATAAAAAGCTCAAAACTCTGATGATATTTCCCTTTTTCAACCTAGTGGGTTTTTTTTTTTTTTTTTTTTTTTGAATTCTATTGGCTTTCAATCAACTACATTTTCTATTTCTTTCAGTTTGACAGAGTGTCATCTTTATTGGATGAATTTGCATTTCTATTTGATGTCCTCTTATCTTTTCTAAGGCACTTTCATGTTTCTTGACTTGATTGAACACTTTTTTTTTAATGAAATGTATCTTGCTTTTTCTTTTCGTCATCTTTCTCAATTTGATTGAATTCCTTCTTATGATAAATCTTCATTTTTTTGCTCTTCCCTCTCAACTTGAATGATCTTTCATGGAATCTCATGTCTCTTGTGTCTTTTGATATACCATTTTTCTCTCATCTTGATGAGAATTCCTTTTCTAACTTGATAAACTTCTTTTTTTCTTCATAGTTTACTGCTTTCTCAAAATCTTATCTCTCCTTGATGGATTTTCTTCTTTCCTAGCTTGATGGGGTGAACTATCACTTTTCTTTGATGAAATCTCTTTTCTAAACTTGATGAACTCTTCATCTTTTTATTCTTTTGAACCTGTCCCATTGTCTTCATTAAGGATCTTACGAAGTGGTGCTGAAACCATAAGGTAAACACTTCCTCATCTTGATATTTAAGCATACATACTTAATTTTCCCACCCAAGGTATGAATGTTTAGTAGGTTCATTGAAAAAAAGGCTAATTGTTTAAAGGCTCAAACGGGCTAGTAATGGACAATTACTGTAGTGGGTGTAAAGGAATAATGTGGGTTACCAAAGATGACCTCCTATCCCTAGTGATGCTTACATATGGGCATAGTTGCATAAACTACTTTAATTATTTTTCTTGGAATAGAAGTATAAATGCTCCAATGATGTGAAAAATTCTTTAGAGATTGGGATTGAGTGTATGTGGTTTGGGAAATTTGGACGAATCGATGAATTTCTTTGATTTCCTTTTAGGACCTTTTCTTCTCATATTTTGAATGTTTAGCAAAAGTCCTTACATGTACTGAATGAGGTTAAATCTCTCATTGACACAAATTGATTGATAGAGCAATTAATCATCAAGATTTGGGAAAAGCTTTGCCAAACGGATCTTCTTATATTCTATTGAAAAGAAGGCTTTTGAAAACATTTTGGAGTTTTTGAAAGAATCAAAAAAGTTTTTAGGAAAAGATTACTAGGAAGGCTCAATGCCCCTAGTCCAAAGATTTTTGAAAATGAATTGAAATGACTGAAGGCCCTTTGCCCCTAGTCCAAAAGATTTTTTTTTGAAAGATTTTTTTTTTGAGTTTTTTTTTTTTTTTTTTAATTGTGTACATATGAACAACATGATAAATCAAATGCATCAAACACAACATGGATTTTATTGAGTAAAAGACCAACTAGAAAGCAAGTCCTAAATAAACAATAAAACCAAAGAGCCAATCTAAAAACTTGTAAAATGAAATTCAAGCTAAGTCTGGATGGTTGGCCGATGATGGTGTAGTAATGACTTGTTTGCCAATCAGATTTTGAATGGCATGTTGTAGATTGATGAATTTGTCTATCTGATGGCCAGGTTCTTGATGATATTTGCAAAACTCATATGACTTGTAACCTTTGGGCAGTGGGCTTAGAGGAGTTCGAGGTTTAAGTGGGCTAAGATACCCTTCAAGTTTGAGCTTTTCAAACAATTGGCTCGTAGGCATGTGGAGTTCATTAAACTTCCTTCGAGGCCTAGAATTGACAATTGATGATGTATGGGGACCTACAACATCGACCACTTCCTCATTGGTGGTGTGGATTGTAGCTTTCTAAAAAATAAAGCCTTCTTCATTCTTCAACATGCCATTATTAATAGCATCTTCCACTTGAGTACTAGCTATGACCAAGGCTTTGAAGTTCAGAGCGTATTGGGCAAAAAGATGCTTGTGGAATATGGGTAACAAATTCTTCACCACCATTTGGATTTGCTCTTCATCACTAGGTCTCGTGATCATCTGGGCTGCCTTGGCTCTCCATTTGGTTATGAAAGCTAAGAATGACTCCTTAGGTTCTTGCTTGGTAGTCTCCAAGTCTCTTCTCGTCACATCTACCTCTATGTTGTACTTGTATTGATTGTGAAACTCCCTACATACATCCTCCCAATTCCGAGTTCTGGTATCTTCCACATTATGGAACCATCTGAGGGCGGCTCTGGTCAAAGTATTCTAGAACATCTTAGCTAACTTCTCTTCAATAGCTCCCAAGGGCTGCATGGCCCTCATGTGCTTCTTCAAGTGGGACTTAGGGCAGTCAATACCATCAAATTTGTCCAAGACTAGCATCTTGAACTTAGGAGGTAGTCTCACATCTGGAAAGAGAGAAAGTGATTGATAGTCTATAAGATCATCAGCCTTCATGACCTCTTGATCATTTCTTCCATCTTGGTCATCAACTCATTAATCCTCTTTTCTTGTTCTGTCATGGGGAGAGTTTGGTTAGTCTTCTCTCCTTCTCGATCATTCTTCATATTTTGGAATTGTTGAACCATAAGGTTCATGTCCTCTCTCAGCTGGATCTAACAAGCTACCATTGTGTTCAGTAACTCTTGAGTGCTCATTTGTTCTTCATTGTTCTGATGCTCATTCCCTTCTGCCATGGTGATAGAATTTTCTGATCTTCTGTAACTTGGATTGTCTTGAGGGCTAAACACTGGATTGTTATGCTAGAACTGTGGAGTATCTTCTATGTGTAATGGCTGCAATACTGTAATGGACCTTGAACTAGAATTTGCTTCACTTCCCTTTTTTGTTCTCTTTCAAGTCTTCTCTCTGATCTTGACCAGTTTATCTACATCAATGCATGTCATATTTGTCCAAAAAAGAAAAAACCATGTTCACACAACATTCATACAATTATGATGGGCCTAAATATTGAACTTGGGCTCACCATGGTTCAAACAATAGTCAACCACACACAATATGCAATACAATATTAACATGGACCAACCTAAGGATAGGTTCTAAGTCATTACATTGTAGGGTGGGTTTGTTGTTTTATTGTAGCTAGGACATTACATTGTAGCTAGGACATTACACCTCCCAATTAGTAACATAATGAATGTTGTGTTAGTCCAAACGGCATGGTTTATCCTTTTCAATCAACAAGAAATGATTTAGTGACTTTGGGCTATGAGTTGGTGAGTTCACCACGGGGTACCTGAATCGAATGAAGACCGGTGATCCATGGTTACTACCACCAGATTTTGAGATGGGTTCATGCATAGTTGCTGTTTCATGGCATACACAATGACAGTTAGGGAAAGCTATAAACAACCAACATGGCATTTCTGGCATCATTCCATACAATATCATACAAACAATATACAAACATAAGCAATATCATAAGAGAAAAATAAATATCATACAAACACAAGGGTATTTAATTGGTCATTTAAAGTCTAATATGAAACTTAGCCCTCAACATCCCTAGTGGAGTCACCATTGTGAGAGACCAGGAAACTCAAACCTCAGAAAAGAGAGTTTAGGCATCGGCACCTTCTCTTTTCAGGATCATATGGAGTTGCCACTTATTTTATAAGCAAAATAAGAAAACAATGCAAAAGATTACAAAATGTCTTGAATAATACACATTCCCATTAATTTAATTAAGTACAACTTGATAGAAGGAACTATACATGGCTTTGTTTCTTAGTTACAATCTAGTAAAAAAAATTACAATACCTTGTTTCCTAGTTACAATCTATCAAAAGAAAATAAGACACTCTTCCACGAACCTAAGATTTGAAGTTTAGGGGCTAGGTTATAGAATGGGAAGGTGTTAGGCACCCATCCTGCCCAAACAAAGTCTGATCTTCTAGACTTTTAAATGATCATTTAAATACCCATTAAAGAAAATGACATGCAAATTGTTGTATCAATATGCCTAGATCCATGGTTGGTTAATATGCAAAATCCTAAATCTGTTGCATCTATGACGAAGAAATCACATCTGAATTTTATTTATGGGAAAAGGGTTTCTTAAGGGAAGTGTTAAATCTATTAACAAGCAAAAATGAATTTTTGATTAAAAAAAAAAATTCAAATCTGATTTTTTTTTTTTTTTTAAGTGAAAAGGAATGGATTTTGAAAAAGAGTTTCCAAATCTGATTTCTTAATTAAAGAACAGAAGAACTTCCAAGAGGAAATTCAAATCTGATTGTTAAATTAAGAAACAAAATGGGTTTTAAAAGAAATTACAGATTTGATTCTTCAAAGTAAGAAAGAATGAAATTTTTTAAAATCAAATTTCAAATCTGATTTTTTGATTTAGAAAACGATAGAGATTTTGAAAAATAACTTCAGATCTGATTTTTGTTTTAGAAAAAAAAAATGGAGTTTTTATTTAAAACTTCAGATCTGATTTTTGTTTTAGAAAAAGAATGGAGTTTTGAAAATTAATTTCATATTTGATTTTTATTTTAGAAAAAGAATAGGATTTTTATTTAAAACTTCATATTTGATTTTTGTTTTTGAAAAAGAATGGAGTTTTAATTTAAAACTTCAGATCTAATTTTTGTTTTAGCATAAAGAAACAAATATAGTATTTAATCACATGCATTACATAACTACATGAACAAAACACATATACATGAACAGACATTCAACATATGACCATTAGAAAGAAAAATAAAATAAAAAATAAAGAAAGAACATGTTAGAAAAGGCATGGAGAATTGAATTGATTTCATGGAGATGTAAATAAGAAGATGGAAATTTACTTGCATCAATGCATCAATGAGTCTCTCTAAGTCCTAAAGAGATTGTACTTAATAGAAAAGAAAGTCCTAAAGTTGAACTTCCAAAATTTCTTTTATGTTAAGAGCCGAGGGGTCCTGATTTCTTATTTTAGTTCTATATTTATAGAGGTTTGGTGCTTAGAAATCATGCTAGGGTTGCTTAGGAAATCAACAGGCTCAAGTTAGGTTGAATTTTATCCCTAAAAATTTGAATCTAATGTGTTTTAGCTTGATTTGAAGGTTTTTGGGCTGGGCCTTGAAGTTGTGCCAATCGGCACTGTGGAAGTGCCAAGCCCATTTTCCTCTTTTGGTTCTATTTGGACTCTTTTTAAGGAGTTTTCTAAGTCGGGAATTGCACTTGGACGTATTTTAAACTTGTATTATAAAGTAAGTCCCTTTTAACTTGATAATTAGGTCCTTAAATAATTATTATCTGAAAGATGGTTATTTTTAAAAACTCAATTATCAACAACTCCCTTATTATCTGATTACCCATTTTATTCCTATGCAACCAAGCTTTTTTTTTTTATCAAATCTAACAGCCAATCACATAAATTACTTAATTAATTTTAATTGTTGACCAATCAGAATTTATTTCACTTAATCACACATGACTAGCTTCACTCACATAAAATGCATGCGGATCGTGAAAACTTGATCTTGTGATATCTTTCAATCTGACAGTCCGATTTGGGAATTAGGCATGTCATCACAATTGTTAGAGTCTCAAGATCATGTTTATGACATATGATGAATGATTTAATTCATGAAATGCAATTATGATTTTTGGGTATTTAGAATTGTCATTTCAGTCAACTTACAAGATTAAACT
The DNA here is from genome assembly GCF_932294415.1 of Quercus robur. Taxonomy (NCBI): domain Eukaryota; kingdom Viridiplantae; phylum Streptophyta; class Magnoliopsida; order Fagales; family Fagaceae; genus Quercus; species Quercus robur. Next base: position 31,031,653 of record NC_065536.1, on the reverse strand, counting down.
ATGGGTGTAAAATTGAGTGTCTACACATGCCTTTAAGTATGCGTACGCATACACGAAGCATGCATACGCTTGCCCTAAGTATGCGCACGCATGTATTGTTTTAGAATACCCATAACGAAATTTTTTGGACACAAAATCGTTTAGAGTGAATCCCACATCGGCTGGGAGCCGCCTTACACCCCTTTATGATCACTATAAATAAGACTCAATGGCTGTTTTACCGATAGATGCCAAATTCACTAGAAATAGTGAATCTAAGAAGGAGTTTTTATACTAAAACATCCTTAAGTTAAGTCTGGGACCTATTTTGGTCTTGACCAAATTTTAAGCTTACTAAAGGGAACAATTAAATCAAAGCTCTAAAGAGTTCTAGTGTTGAGGTAAAGGTTCAAAATTTGTCTCTTCATTTTCTTGCTTGTTTGTTTGTTTTCTTCTTCTTTATATTGTTTTAACATCTTTGTCTTTAGCTTAGGTTGTTTAGTCCTTGTATTATAAGCATGATAGATTGCTAGATTTCTTGTTTTGATTACCTGTTATGTGTTTTCTGGGTTTGTGTTTTGGGGTGTGTATGTGTGCACATGCTCCATGCATGCGTACACATACTCGTAGCATGCATATGAATGCACATCAAATGCGCACATATACCCTATGTATGACCACGCATGCTCGTGCCCAAAAACCCAGATTTAGTTTCTTTTAAGTTTCTGTCTGTTCCGTTCTGTTTTCTTTCACATGTTTTGTTTCTGTTTAGTTTAGTTTCATATGCTTAGATCCTTAAGTCAGTAGTATAACATGTTTAGCCTTGTTTGATTATTAGATTAATAAGTAAGGTTTATGTCTTCAATGAACAACATGAAACATGGATAATCACATGTACATGCACTAATGCATATGTGCTGTGATGCAGTGAGGTAAGTAAGGTAAGTCATGCACATGAATATGAACATGCATCTTCCTTTGAGTGTTGGGCATGATATGAATGATATCTATATTTGAATGCTTTAATGTTTTACTTGGATGTTGAATATTCTTGATTGAATGCTATGACACATGCTACTATGTTATCAATGATGCTGCCTTATGATATACTTGTTGCACTTGGATAACATGTTTAAATGCCATGATAGATGAATGCTGCTAGGGTTTGGGGATGATATGTGATGTTGATTACTTTATATGCATGATTAGAGTGTGTGTGAGTTTAGAATAACATGTTAGAAGATCCTTTGATAGGACTAGGATTTGGAACATAATGAATGGAGGCTAACCTACAGGTCGGGTGGGGTTAGATGCCTAAAACCTTCCCATCCCCATACCTAAACTTTGGACACATGCTTTGGTAAAGATTAGTCCTTCCACAAAGGCACTACAAATATGGTTACAAGACCTAATCTAGGTGGTGACTCCATTTACACCCTCGGCCCAATCCACCTTAGGCCAAGGCGTACTTCCCACGAAGGAGCCCACTCGACCGTGGACGCTTGCGCACATAGATTGGTGTAAGGATTCTACTATAGGTAGTTACTTTAGGATGGGCCAGGTTTAGGATAAAATTCCTTGTACTTGTAATCTCTTGATTTTGATTTGTGATTCTTAGGAGTGGTGACCTGAAAATCACCCGATAGGGTTTTTGTCTTGTGAGAGGTTTTCCCTATTAGTTAACAAATCACCGTATCAATTTACTTTCTACTGCATTCTAAATTTTTTAGTGATTTGTTCATGCATCCATGATATCGCATTTAATTTGTCCTAATTAATCAACTTAGGTAATTGAATTAATTAACTAGGATCAATCTATAACCAAACAAAACTTACCACTTGTTTAACAATGTGAGGGTCAATAGCTTCACTCTTTATTAAAAAAACCAGACTGACGTTTGTGGGCGTAAATGCCCACGACAAGTGGTTTCCTTGTGGGAAGTATGCCTAGATTAGGTTTATGAACCATATACATAGTGCCCTTGTGGAAGGACTGATCTTACCAGAGTACATGTTCGTAGTTTAGGTATGAAGATGGGAAAGTGTTAGGCACCTAACCCCACCCGACCTGTAGGTCAGCCTCCACTCATTGTGTTCCAAATCATAATATCATCTAAGGGTCTTCTATTTGGTTATTATGTACAACATATACACACTTAAGCCTATCCTAACATGCATCTTACACACAACATAACATCTCATCACATTCATGGTATAAAAGGAAAGAAATTCTATTGACGCAAGGGGGGGGGGTCGAAATGGAGTCGCCACCTAGTTTTTGCAATGGTCTAGGAACCATATGTATAGTGTCCTTTCGAGGAAGGACCTTTTGATCTTACTACCAGAGATATGAGTTCGAAGTTAAGGTACGATCTTGGGAAGATGTTAGCACCCAAAACCGCCCAACCCAAAGGTTGGCTTCCCATCATTGTGTCTTATATCTTAACTCTTAGCCCTATTAAAGGCACACTCAATACTTGTATCTTACTCACACACACATTAACATACATCTAGCAATCAACATGCATCAAACATCCCTAATCATACATCTATCATGCTCACAAACAAAGCCTACCATACATCTAATCATGGCACAATATCTTATCAAAAACCCTAATGTCATACATCTAAACATGCTTCATCATATCATAGCATACCATTGCATCTCGTCACATCATCCTAATCATTCATCTAGCATGGCATCATGTCATATTCAAGGCAACAACAAAACAAGGTAGCAAAGTAGGCATGGTGAGCAAACATATATCATCACACGTATTCCAAACTCTTAGACATGAAATCACACATCAAACAAACATATTCATCTCTATCATCTAAGCAAGACCATATCACAAATGCATGAACATTCTCAATGCATGACTTACCTTTACTTACCTTTCAGCAACTCAGCACCTATGGCATCATGCATGAGCATGTGAATGAATGATCATTGCATCAAAGCAACAAAAACACCAAACAAACCCTAAGTCTAACATGTGAGACAAACCAAGCAATTAAACATACGAAACATAAACATTAAGAGCATGAAAACATGAAAAAGTAAGCTAAACAAACAAATATGTGAAAACAAAAGCAAAACAAACTGAAAAACGAGAATTAGGGTTTCTGGGCAACACGCAAGAACAAGCAGGCAAGATTATGCGTACATAGGTTCTTGCCCAGAAGCCCTAAAAACATAGAAAACATGGCAAAACCTTAAAACGAAAATTCTAGCAACCTAACATGCATTTTAAACATACAAGCTTATAAATCTAAGCTAGATAAATATGTTAAATCATATAAAAACAAGACAAACAGAAAGAATTAAAAGTAGAAAATTAAAGAAAGGAAAAAGAGAAAGTTTAGACTAGATACCTCAAAGAAAAGCTCTTCAAGCTTTATTTTTTACCATTCCTCTCAGTCAAATCTATTCATAATTCAATAAAAGAGTGATTAGTAAAGATTGAACTCGAAGATCAACGCAAAAAATGCCCTAATCAAAAGAAAATTGACTTGAGGGTGTTTTGTAAAAAACTCCCTTTTGATTCACTATTTCTAATGAGTCTTAGTGTTTTCTAATGGGATTTCTGTGTATTTTAAAAATATACCATGTAAGGTTTTTTATAGTGTGAAAAAAGGGGTTTGGAACAATCCTCAGATGATTTGGGATTCGTTCCAAACCTCAGCATAAATGCAGAAAACTTGCATACGCATAGCAAATGATGTGTACACACCTCCAAGCATACGTGCACATGTTCACTTAGAAACACAAATCCAGAAATGTTCACATGCTCAAACAAATTATCGCATGTTCATATATCAATTCAACTCCTCAATTAAAACACGGTGAGACACAACAAATCAAAATCAAACAAAAAAAAAACCATATTTCTAAGCAAGCATCAGATCTCATATTAAACCAAGAACAACAAAACATAAATCAAAGCATGTTCAGACATATTCATTAACTTGATACTTAGAACAGAATGTCACACAAAGGATTAAGACTAAACAAATCAAAAATAAACCCCAAACACGTTAAAGATCCAAAACTAAACAAGAACACAAAACATGAATCATGAATATCCAAAATAAGGAAAATCCATGGAAGATACTCACCTAGCTTATGGATCACAAGTTTGTAGAGATTTAAACGGCCTCTCTGTGTCTACACAACACATTTGGATGAGAATAAAAGGAATCAAGTATATTAATAATCAATTAGTAATTGCAACTCAAAATAAAAAGGACTTTTAGAAAAGCTTTGAAGAAAGGGTTTGATTTCAAGAATGAAAAATAGTTTTTTCCTTAAAACCACTAGAGAGAGGTTTTGAAAGGATCAAAAAACGTGCTAGCTATTGTGATCTCTAAAGATTAAAAGTGGAAGAAGGTTTGGTGAAGAGTGGTGGTGAAAAAATATCTCTCTCTAGCTAGGGTTTGAGTTTGGAGGCATATGGTTGTCTTTATATCCTTCAACTAGGGTTTTTTAAGTCATTTAAAGGGCTTTGGACATTCCTAGGGGTCTAGGGGCCAGCCCACATCAAAGAATGATGTTTTGGCCCCAAAAACTGAAGTTCTAGGTTGCTGGAAACAAGGTTGCAAATGCAAGCTCAAGGCTGCGTATGTACCCTTACCCCCATGCGTACACATGCTTCCCAAGAACCCTAATTTCTATTACACTATTGGTCCAACTTCAAATGGCTATAACTCACTTAATATAAAATCCAAATCATACAAAATTTATGTTCAAATTGAATCCCAGGATGTCTACTTTTCAATGAAACAAACATTACTTAAAACTTCTTTTAGGTTTAAAAGTTATGATAAAAACAGTGAACAAAGGTCATTTTTTAGTATCATTTTCAAAACAATTTGAATACTTTTGAGTTGTGATGACTTTTGAAACAATCAAGATCACTTCAATTATCCTTTGTAGACAGATCAAGTTCATCATTGAGATTGGGGACTAAAGGTTGTTAATCAGGTACAAAATAAGGTGTCTACAACGTCCCAAGCTTGTTATACAACCTCTTATCAGACCTTGCATTAGCAACTCTAAAAAAATTCTCATTACTCATTCAACTACAATACAATCCTCTTGTGGATGCCCCAAAAAAGCGGTTTGTCGCACGTTGGGTCCTTGGCAACATAACTCTTTTGTGTGCATGTGTTTCTACAGAGAGGTGTGTGTGTGTGTGTGTGTGTGTGTCTCTTTTTCTTATTTTATTTTTAGAAGTCGCCACCAACCATTGGTTTTGTATTAGGTGTGATTGGTCACCTATTTGTCTAATTCTTTTTTAGTTACCTAGTTAACTAAAGCCCAATTCAAGGGTAATTAATTAATTAGGATAAACCAAAGTCTCGAACCAAATATTCTTGGACTCGGAAGTTCAGTTACGGGTGGGGAAGGTTTTAGGCACCCGACATTGCCTATCAAAAGGATAGTACCCCCTTTTAGATTTAATTCCAATATTAACATTTTAGAGAAAAAATTAGATACTTGGCATTTGGTTTTTGAAAAATATTTTGGACAAACAATACATATATACATGTGAGTATTTATTTACATATAATGTATCATGTGAATATGTATGACAGAATCAAAAGCAAAGCATATGGGGTACATATACATAACATGTGAGAATTTACTACATTGCAAAAGTAATACATATAATTTAACATGTGAGTATTATTTATTATATATTTAACATGTGAATACGTACATATAAAAAATAAAGAGGGAATGAAAGATGTCACCTTTTAGCAAATTTATCCTCCAATTTTCTCATTCTCATACACAAACATGATGAACCAAAACATTAGTGCAAAGGGGAGGGAGGAATATGTTACCTTGATTAGTGTCTATTGGTATAGTGGAAATGAACCATAGACACAAACCTGGTATAGTGGAAATGAACCATAGACACAAACCTAAAAAAGAAAGCAATTCCAAAAGGTTCAAAATAAAGCACATGAAGAAGACCTTAAAACTTACCTTTAGAAAGATGAGCAATTTTTTTAAAGGAAAACTCATGATTTTTGGAAAAGTTTTACTTTAAAACTCAGGTTTACACTTTTTTTTTTTTTTTGAAAAATACCTAAAAAGGGAATATATTGGTTTTTATGAATAGCAGTTTTCTTTGACGTAAAAAATCATAAAGAATGTGTTAATTTCAATAAGATGAATTTTTGAAAAGGAATTTTTATGAACAAAACCTTAAAGAAATCAAACTTTTAAAGCTTAAAAACTTTTTTGGAAACTTACCTAAAACTAGATTTTAAAACACTTAGAAAAAGGGGTGCATTTGAAAAAAGGTTTTTTGTGAGAGTAAGGATTAAAAGAAATTACTTTTAGAAAAAGGGGTGCATTTGAAAAAAGGTTTTTTGTGAGAGTAAGGATTAAAAGAAATTACCAAAAGTAATTTTAGAGACCCAAATTAAAACCAAGTTTTATTTACAAAGGAGATTTGGTTTTTTTTTTTTTTTCAAGAAAAGGGATTCCTTGGCTTTGATGAAAAACCATGGTTTTGTTCATCTTTCAAAAGAATTCAAGTTTTCTGTTTTGATATGGTAAAGAAAGAGAGTTTTTTTGTAAAATTATGATTTAAGCTTAAAAAACATTTGGAAAAGAAGTCAAAACAAGGGGGGGAAACAAATTTGTTTGGAAAAGGGTGTTTTGGAAACTCAATTTAACATTAAAAAATAATAAAAAATAAAAAATAGTTCTAAGAAAATGGTTTGCATGGGTTTTCTTTAAAAAAAGGGTTTTGAAGCAAAGAATCCATGGTTTATATCTTTTTAAGGGTAGAACACTTAGATTTAAAAGGGGGATTTAAAAAGAGAAAAGAGTTGGTCAAACTATGCCAAAAATGGCAAGTTTATTTTTGTAAAATCTAGGATTGTTTGTTCTGCCATCCAATTAGGGTAAATAGGATCTTTTCACATTGTTCCCCACTTTTGGTTTTCAAAATCATGGTTTTCACCCCTTTTTTGAGATTTAAATAACTATTTTGTCATGGTAATTGGGCCCGGAACAAAATACGATATAGACACCTCTCTCTCTCTCTCTCTCTCTCTTAAATTTTTATCATGCTCTATGCATAAGCGGGTAAGATATAAGCATTATTCTAGTGCTTTTTTTTATTTGTCTTTTTGTTGTCTAGCAATTTTGGGCTTGTCTTTGTGATCTACCACTAGCCTCTACTCATTGTGTGTTTGGCTCTAAATTAAAAAGGCAATCTTTTTTTACTATTCAACTTATTTTTGTTACTATTCATGACCCCACTACACCTTTTGGTACTATTCATGGGTCCAATTGTACTATTTCAGCTAACTTTTACCTTTATCTACAGTACTTTCAGCAAAAAGTTTTCAGTTTCAGCAAAATAAATAGATCCCAAATATACCTTTAGTGTTGGACGTTTAGGTTTACTTCTCTTTATTCTCTTACATTTCTCAAACCCGAGAAAGGTCTTTGTGCAAGACTGCAAATTTCCATTTTCGTTGGCCTTTTCACAAGTCGACCCCGACTGTGTTTGATGGGATCGAAGAACTCTTTTGCTCAAACGAACTAATCAGACATCTCCGTCCACATCTCCACGTCACAAACAAATGGAGGAAAGCCATTTAATGTAGTAGACAATACCTCGAACGATTACAAGACCAGCTGTATAGACCGTTAGAGGCCCATTAAAGCCTACATTACTAAGCATGGAAGCGTTACCAAGAGAGGCATTAAAGCCACAATAAAAGCCACAACGGTTAGATGTTGCGGAACCATATATAAACACTCCACAAAACCAATACAAGGTACACACAATAAAAAATATGCCATAACTCTGATCTCGATACTCTCTTGAAACTTCCATATGCTGACTTTATCATCGGAGATTCTTTGGCAGGTGCCACACCAATGACCACCCGAAGAACGTTTTGTGCAACATTTTCAAGTACAGGGACGAGGTTGCTAGCTCATTTGGACAAGTCTATTTGACTGATGATTTCTGCTTCATTAGTTTGGCGCCGTCTGTGGGGAACAATATTTTCGTACTTAGATTCGAGAACATAGTTCCATTCAACTCACAAGTCTAGATGGAGCCCAACACTCTCCAGGATTCTACAACATTAGCTCTGCAAATCCAAACACTCACAGCCAACGTGGAAGAGCTTACCCAACAAAACCAAGAAATGAGATTGCGGCTACAACAAGAGGAGAACCGGTCCAAGACTAACTGGGAAAACGATAGGGACAGCCAAAGAAGGGATGAACACCGACGACCTACCACCCCATAAGAATCGAGCTCAAACCTCTTCAGGGAAGTGAGAAAGGAGATGGACGAGCTGAGGAGTGCAATAAAGGAAAAAACAGACCAAAGCTTAGATTGTATGGTCAGGAGGACAAATTCACCCTTCACCACAGTTGTCTTAAAGTGCCCAGTGCCCTCAAAGTTTCACCTACCACAGCTCGAACCGTTTGACTGGTTAAAGGATCCTTTGGATCACTTAACACCTTCAAGACAACTCTGGGTCTCCAACAGCCCCCTAACGAGATATTATGCCATTTCTTCCCGACTACCCTCAAAGGAGCTGCAAGGGAATGGTTCACGAAGTTACCAACTTTGTCCATCGATGACTTCGAGCAGCTAAGTAGCCTCTTCTTACGCCATTTCATCGGTGGATAACGCCCAAAAAGGCCAGCAGACCACCTGCTTACAATTAAACAAGGAGAAAAGGAGATGCTGATATCGTACATGAAGCATTTCACTCGAGAAACTTTAAAGGTGGACGAAGCGGATGACAAAGTGTAGCTGACAACCTTTAAAGCCAGGTTGAAGTCCAGGGAGTTTGTGGTCTTGCTCGTGAAGAATCCCCCACAGACGATGGCAAAAATGCTCCTGAAAGCTCAAAAGTACATGAACGCTGAGGACGCTTTAGCGGTAATTGAAGAAGTAGAAAAGCCTAATGAGAGGAAAAGGAAGGGAGATGATCAGAGAGGACGGAAAAGGGAGCGAGCAGATTGTCAAAGTACTAATGGGAACAAGAGGAAAGACGATATAACTCCTCGAACCGTAAAATTCACTCCTTTAATTATGTCTGTTGATAAAATTCTAGCATAGATTAAGGATGAGCACTACCTCAAGTGGCCAAGGCCACTACACTTGTCACCCAATGTCTGTGGCAAGAGGAAATACTGTCGTCTTCATAAAGATCACGGCCATTACACAGAGGACTGCAGAGATCTAAAGAAGCAGATAAAGGAACTCATATGAAGAGGGAAGCTACAAAAATTTGTAAAGAAGGGAGATTCCAACAAGCCCAGGGATGATGGCAGAGACAAGCCAGAAGCCTCTCCAAGGAATGACGATCACAAGCCACATCGTCAGTAGAGTGCAATAGGAGAAATAAAGATGATCATAAGAGGGCCATCCACAGGGGGGTCGTTCAAATCCCTCAAAAAGTCATACTAGAGACAGGTGAATAGCATCCATAGGATACCACCCCTAAAGTAAAGACAGATGGATAGGGATATCTTGTTCTCAAAGGAAGATGCTAGAGGAGTGAAGTAACCGCATGACGATCCCCTAGTTATCATGCTTATGATAGAAGGGTTCAATACCAGGAAAATTCTCGTGGACAATGGCAATTCCACAGACATCATCTACCTTTCCACTTTTAAACAGTTGAAGGTGGCCACCGAGAGGCTGCATCCCTTTGACTCCCCACTCATCAGCTTTAGCGGAGATAGAGTGTATCCTAAAGGCATAGTGAAACTGACAATCACAGTAGGGGCTTACTTGAAACTACTAACTTGTCAACTAGACTTCCTGGTAGTAGATTGTCCTTCCTCTTATAATGTAATCATCGGGTGGCCCACACTCAATCGTTGGAAGGCAGCCACGTCCACCTATTGCTTATAGGTAAAATTCCCAACAGAAAACGGTGTAGGAGAGGCAAAAGGAGAGCAAATGCGAGCCAAGGAGTGTTACCAGGCTGTGTTAGCTACAAAGTAAAACCATACGTGGATGATCGAGGAGAAAGAAGAAGAGAAAGTGGAAGCCCTGGAGACAATGGAGTTGGTCAATGGAGAAACAACAAAGATGACCAGCATAGGGACAACTTTGAGTCCCGAGATGAAGTCAAGACTAGTCTAGTTCCTTAAAGAGAACCTGGATGTCTTCGCATGAAGCCACGAGGACATGCCAGGCATATCCACAAAGGTTATCCAACATAGGCTAAACGTGGACCCCGAAAGGAAGCCCATCCAACAAAGACGACGAGTCTTTGCTCCAGAACGAAACCAAGCTATCACAGTCAAGGTCAATAAGCTGTTATCGGCAGGCTTTATTCGAGAGGTCTACTACCTAGATTGGCTCACCAATGTCATCTTGGTGAAGAAAGTAAATGGGAAATGGAAGATGTGTGTAAATTTCATGATCCTAAACTAAGCTTGCCTAAAGGACAGTTTCCCTCTGCCAAGGATAGATCAGTTGGCAGATTCCATAGCTGGACATAAGCTACTAATGTTCATGAATGCATTCTCGGGGTACAATTAGATAAAGATAGCAGAAGAAGACTAGGAGAAAAATGCCTTCATCACTAGCCAAGGGCTTTACTGCTATAAAGTAATGCCCTTCGGACTACAAAACACAAAAGCAACCTACCAAAGGCTAGTAAACAAAATGTTCAACAAACAAATCAAGAGGAACATGGAAGTGTATGTGGATGACATGCTCGTCAACAGTAAGGAAGAGCTTGCTCATCTGGACAATCTCCGAAAGACGTTCACCACACTCAGGCAGTACCAAATGAAGTTGAACCCAGTAAGTGTGCCTTTAGGGTAGCCTCAGGGAAGTTCTTAGGGTTCATGGTGTCCCAAAGAGGGATAGAAGCAAACCCAGAGAAGGTACGGGCCATACTTGACATGACATTGCCCAAGACCGTCAAGGAAGCCCAGAAGCTCACAGGAAGGATAGCAGCACTCAACAGGTTCGTCTCTAAAGCAATGAACAAATGCTTGCCCTTCTTCAAGACACTGAAGCAAGCTTTCGCCTAGACCGACGAATGTGAGAAAGCTTTCCAAAAACTCAAGCACTACCTGAGCAATCCACCCCTCTTGAGTTCGTCCAAGGAGGGAGAAAACCTGTATTTATATTTGGCAGTGTCAGCAACAGCTATAAGCGCAACCTTGATTCGGGAAGAGGATTGGATACAGCTCCTCATCTACTATGTCAGTCAAGCCTTCCAAGGGGTAGAAGCCAAGTAACCACGGATAGAGAAGATTGCATTCGCATTAATCGTAGCCTTATGCAAGTTGCGACCCTACTTCCAGGCGAACCCTATCTTGGTGATAATGGACCAACCCATTAAAAAGTCGATGAACAAGCCCAAGACAGCTGGAAGGATGGTCCAATAGGCAATTGAGTTTAGCCAGTTCGACATTGAGTACCACTCCAAGACAACTATTAAGGCACAGGCATTAGTAGTCTTCATCGCCGAATTCACCATCCTAGATGAGGACGATGCACCTGACGAAGCAAAAAGATGGACGGTTCAAACTGATGGTTCGTCAGCCCGTAAAAGGGGCGAAGTAGGGGTCGTCATCATCACCCCTAAAGGAGAGACGCTCAAATATGGAGTTTAGCTAAAGTTCCCGACCACCAATAATGAAGTTGAGTACAAAGGAATACTGACGGTGTTGAAGGTCGGGAAGGCACTAGGAGCTAAAAACTTGCTCCTCTAGAGTGATTCAAAACTGGTAGTGGGGTAGATAAAAGAGGAATATGAAGCAAAGGAGGAGAGAATGCAAAAATACCTCAGGCTAACGAAGCATTTAACATAGGAATTTGATCGGGTGGAATTTGCGCAAATCCCCAAAAGCCAGAATATAGTGGCAGACGAGATCGTGAAGCAGGCGTAGTCAGAAGAAGGACCAACGAGTATAGACTTGAAGATGGAAGTCCAGAAATGCCCCAGCATTGAAGAAGTTTCTACCTTCACAATCTGGAGTGTAAACAGCTAGATGACCCCAATCCTGTCATCCTTTAGGACGAACACCTTCCACAGGACGTCGAGGAGGCCAGAAAAGTCAAGAAGAGAGCAGCCAGGTTCACGATCTTTAATGACACCCTGTACAAGAAAGGCTTCTCCACGGCCTACCTGAAGTGTGTCGAAGAAGAGGAAGCCGAATACATTCTAAAAGAGATCCATGAAGGGATTTGCGATGACCATGCAGGTCCTAGATCCTTGGTAGGCAAAGTTATCAAAACAAGTTACTTCTGGCCTACTTTGCAGGTGGATGCAAGGGAGTTCGTCAAGAAATGAGACAAATGCCAAAGGTTTGGAAATGTCCAACACCTCCCAGTAGAGAGACTAACGCCGATAACCTCCCCATGGCCATTTGCACAATGGGGAATTAACATCGTCGACCCATTACTAAGAGGTAAGAAATAAGTAAAATTTTTACTAGTCGCTATTGACTATTTCACAAAATAGGTTAAAGCAAAAGCATTATCAACCATCACAAAAGCAAAGATCCAAAGCTTTGTATGGAAGAACATAATTTGCAGATTCAGGATACCACGGGCGATAATATCGAACAACGGGTGGCAATTCGACAGCCAAGGCTTCAAGGACTTTTGTTCAAGTCTAGGGATCAAGAACCAATTCTCATCCCTAGGACATCCACAAGCGAACAGATAGACGAAGGTGACGAACTGAACACTGCTCAAGATCATCAAAGCTAGGTTGGACGATGGTAAGGGAGCATGGCCAAAGGAATTGCCCAATGTCTTGTGGGTGTACAGGACTACAGCAAGAACCCCGACAAGAGAAACCCCTTTCAAACTCACTTATGGCACCGAGGCAATAATCCCGATCGAAGTGGGAATCACCTGCATTAGACGGGAGGCATTCCACGAAGAAAATAACAACGATCAACTGAAGGTCAACCTAGATTGCTTGGATGAGGTTAGAGACAGAGCCTCTCACAGAATGACAAAGTATCAGCAAAAGATAGCCAAGTACTACAACAAGAGAGTGAAACTCAGACTACTCGACATAGGGGATCTTGTCCTTCGCAAAGTCACCTCGGTAACCAAAGATCCGGCCCAAGGGAAACTTGGCCCAACCTAGGAAGGGCCCTACTGGGTCACACATTACTCTAAGCAAGGCAGCTATCACCTGGAGACCTTAGACGGGAAGAAGTTGCCACAACCGTGGAACATTGAGCATTTGAAGAAGTACCACCAATAGATGTAACAGACAATTGTATTCGTATTTGAAAGCAATAAAAGAACTATTTGGTCAATGGCCCAATATAATGCAAACAAACCTAACAACCTAAAAACCAAAAATTGGCTAAGTAATAAGATTCCGCCTAGACGGATGTAAGTTACTGACGATGCCAAAATGACAAGATCCCTTAAATGGGTGTAAGTTAGCCAAAAATTAGCTAAGTAACAAGATTCCACCTAGACGGATGTAAGTCACTGACAATGGCAAAATGACAAAATCCCTTAAATAAGGGTAAGTAAACCAAAAGATAGCTAAGTAACCAAACTCTGCCTGGACAGATATAGGTTACTGACGAAAGGTATAAACTACTGACAAATGCAAGTCATTTACTGGTCAGTCTAGACCCTAAGCTAAGGGTAAACAAGCAAAGATCAAATGCGGACAAAAGTATATCAGGCACAATGATGCAAGAGAGTAAAACAGGTAAAACATAAAGTAGTCAATAGAATTAAAAGCCCAAAAACACCGGGCAACCAACAATGTTCCAACATTAGAAGTAAAGACCCAGGAACACTGGGCAAAAGATATTGTTCTAGCATTAAAGTAAACAGCCCAAAAACACACTGGACACCCAAAATAATAAAAATAATAATAAGTATGTGCATGACTAAACAACAGCCTCTCATCCGTCAGCCTCAATAGGTTATGGAGTACTTCCCTCGGGAGCAACGATTGTATTGTGGATAGCTTGAGACACTTGGGCAGCCTCATCTGCAGCCATTTCCTTGTCCAAAACTTCAAGATCTAATTCCTCCAGGTCTACGCCGGTAGGATGCTTGACAAGGAAGCGCCGCAAGAGCTCGAAGCCTTTGTAATACCAGCTGAAGAGCATGGTGTTGTACTCTTCAGTCTGTTGGAAGGCCTCGACGGACTTGGCAGCGACCATCTTCACCCTTTTCTTTGCAGCCTGGAGTTGCTCGTCCTTCTCGAGGGTTAGTTGCCTCTCCGCTCTCAGGTCGTCAGATAAAACCTTTGCCTTTTCTTTAGCAGTATTGGCCTCGTCCATGGCTGCAATAAGGTCCTTGCTCAGCTTCAAGAGCTCCACTTCCAAACCCTTGGCCTTAGCCTCCATGAACGAAACCATAGCCTCCGGGCTCAAATACTCTGAAGTTATGTGAATAGTTTCCCCTGGAACCTGAAAGGAAGATTCAACCATCAAAAAAAAAAAACAAAACACTAAGGACAAGCTGGACGAACGTATTAACTAAACGAGTTTATGGACATGACGACCCACTATCTCATTAGATGGCACCCCAGAAAGGTCCTTAAGTTCGTCATTCAAGAAGACCTCATTCGTCCTCGTCTGCGCGAGATTAGCGTCATCCCAAACACTAGACGATCGCGAAGAGGCCTTCTCTTTCCCTTTGTCTACGCGGGCCTTCTTCCTAAGTAGCGTGATTTTTTCCACCGAAGTAGCCGGGGAAGCCGCCCTCGTTGGTCCAGTGACGGTGGCAACAGGAGCAACAATACTCCCCTAATCCATGACATGAGCCCCCCTCTTCCAAAGGGCAAAGAGAAGCTCGTTCTTCTTTGCCCTCATTTTTGCATACATGTCTTGATTGAATTTATTCGTCATCTCTACAAAAGAAAAGAAGGGAAACACTTAAAAAAAAAAAAAAAAAAAAAAAGGACTGCAAGGTGTGATAATACTCACTCCTCTTTAATAGCTATAGCCTGAAGAACAAAAGCGAAAGGTTCTGGACTGAGACAGTGACGAGCTAAAGTCCGCAAGTCAACCAAGTCATCTATAGTCTTCGCATGCTTCACGGCAACCTGCACGAGGTCCTTGTATCTTCTTTTGAGCTTGGGGCACTTTGTAACTACACACAACAAACAAAAAAGTTAGTGACGATGAAAAAGAAAGACAAACACAGAAGTACATAGGGACTTGTAGAGAAATGACGCACCTAGACTCGGGGCTCTCCACCGACGAAGTAACCTGGGGATGTTGCCCCAAACTTCGTCAGGAAGGGTCTCCCAATCATCCCCAGACACAAAGAAAAATTGGGATTTCCAATATCTAAAGGACGAGGGCAGGTCAGTGACGATCCTAGCCTTCCTGTCCCAGGGCACAAACTCGTAGTACCCGTATTCTTTAGACTCCTTCAAATAGTACAAATAAGCGAATTCATCCACCCTAATCATATCTCCCTCTGTGGACTCCAGCCAAATTTCCATACAACTAACTACAATCCTCCATGAGTTGGGCATAAGTTGCTCGAGAGCAATATTGAAGTGGTTTAGGAGCTCCATTATAAAGGGGTGGACGAGAAGCCTAAGCCCACTTTGAAAGGCGGCCTCATAAAAACACACCTCTTTTGGTGAGAAGTGGCAAGCCCGTTCCTCTTTACGAGGAAGACCAATCCGAACCCTCTCAGGAAACTGAAATCGATCCCTAAAGCGGGAAAGGGTTTCAACATCCAAGCCACACTCCTCATCCAAAGTGGAAAAAGCCCTAACCACGCTCGGGGTAGAGACAGCGATATATTCCTCCATAGGGTTGTCACTAGACGACAACCCCATCTCTAACTCACTGGACCTAACCTCTGACATAGCCCTTCGGTCACTCACTAGGTTCTTAAACCAATCAACGGATTGGCGTAACAAAGGGAACAAATCAGTTAGCACTAAGCTTAAACTATTTCCCCCACCCACAAAGTCCTTAACTAAAGGGCAAAAATTGCGAGAAATTCTCAAAGAGGCCCCTAAACGCACAAAAAGGAAAGAAATAGATGGACAAAGCGCCCTAACCTCAGAACTACTAAGCATGGAACCCAAAAAGCAACAAAAGAGGGGCAAGATCCTAAAGAAACCAAAAGCATAGAAAAAGAATGGAAAAAGGTAAAAATCAGAAACCCATACAAGTTATCTACTCTACAAAAAGCAAGCCATAGGAGGAAGAAGCTGTACCTCAAAAATGCAACCCCAAAGAGAGCAAAACACAGGAAATCGCAATGAGAATAGTAGCTCGGAGAAAAGAAAACGCAGAACAGCAATAGTAGCAAAGGAAAGTGAAAAATGAAGAAGAAAGAGGAAAGGAAGGAAGTTTAAAAAACTAAGCACAGAAAACTGAAAAAATAAAATAAAATAAAAAATAGCAAGAAATCCAAGAGTCACACGAAGTGGAGCATTAAATCTACCCCTTAGAACACGCCACGTGGCCACAACATGCCTAGCATCACCATTGCGCATTGAATGCGGAGAGAAACCCCAAGAGACACGTCTGAGCAAAAAAAAAAACCTTCACCTCCTGATGATCGTCACAACACACAAGGATGACCATAAAGCCTGGGGGCAGTTGATGGGACCGACGAACCCTTTTGCTCAAACGAACTAATCAGACATCTCCGTCCACATCTCCACGTCACTAACGAATTGAGGAAAGCCATTTAATGTAGTAGACAATACCTCGAACGGTTACAAGACCAGCTGTATAGACCGTTGGAGGCCCATCAAAGCCCACATTACTGAGCATGGAAGCGTTACCAAGAGAGACATTAAAGCCACAACGGCTAGATGCTGCGGAACCATATATAAACACTCCACAAAACCAATACAAGGTACACACTATAAAAGATACGCCATAACTCTGATCTCTGATACTCTCTTGAAACTTCCATACACTAACTTTATCATCGAAGATTCTTTGGCAGGCACCACACCAGTGACCACCCGAAGAAGGCTTTGTGTGACATTTTTAAACACAGGGACAAGGTTGCTAGCTCATCTGGACAAGTCCATTTGACTGACGATTTCTGCTTCATCAATGTTCATCGGTTTTTTTTAATGAGGCTATCAGAAACGCTTTGGGGTTTGGCTTAGTGTGGGTTACCTTTGTGGCAGCATCAGGATCATTGGCGTAGACCATCGATTTTAATGCTTTGGCTTTGGGGGTGTGTTTTGTGAGTGGGCTTTATGGTGCCATGACAAGCCATGTGCGGTAGTTCACCTAGGGCGATTGAATGTGGTTCAAAGAGTTGGGTCTAGAGAATCCCCTTACAGCTTTTTAATCGAAGAAAATGAAGAAGAAGAATAAAATAAGTGAAAAAAAAAATAGAAATAGTTATTGAAGGTAAGCCCAATGTATTCCACGAACTTTATTTAAAATGATAATGAAAATGCAATTTATTTACTTCAAATTCAAAAAATGAAAAATGCAAAATGCAAAATGTATTTCACATAAATCAAAAAAGTTGCCAAACACTACTATAATTTTTTTTTTTTTTTTTTTTTTTGAGAAGAAACACTACAATAATTTGCAGAATGAATTCCACCTTATTTAATTATTTTAGTTCTTGGTAGCAAATAGCAATTACCACAGCTTTATTGGTGGTCAGGGTTAAATTTCTCCTACTAATAGGTTCCCAGCTGCATCCATGTGTGTCTATATGTGTATAGATATATATATATTTCATGGAACTCCTCCATCTATTTAAATCGTTTTTTATTGTCGCTAGTTCATATGGAATACATTTACATTTCACTGCTAGATGAACCATCAAAAACTGAGGAGAAGGGAAAATAAATATTAGCATATTACACGCTTGCCTACATTACATGTCTACTCGTCTTCTAGGAAGAATATGGTAGGCTTATTTGGTTCTGTGATCTCCACCGTCCCTTCCAACATCTTAGCAACCTTCCCCATTGATGGCCTCATCTCCGGTTGATCTTGAAGGCACCACATTGCCGTCTTCACCATACGATCTACCAAATTAAAATGTGCCCGATTATCATAACTATGCTTAATCTGACTGTCCAATATGTCCTCCACCCTAAACTCCTTGAACACCTTATCAAATGCCCACCTTGGAAAATACCAATCCTCACTCTCCATCACAGACCCCTGCATTTCAAAATTCCTTGTCCCAGTCACAAGTTCCAACAACACCATCCCGAAACTGTACACGTCGGCCTTTGAAGTGATCGGATCTCCTCCAACCCATTCTGGAGCCATGTATCCACGGGTTCCCCGAATCCGAGACATGCTCACTCTCTCCTCCTTTTTCCTCAACTTTGCCAACCCAAAATCCGATATCTTGGGACAAAAATCACCCCCCAATAATATATTTTCGGGCTTAATATCACAATGTAAAACCCACTCCAAGCACTCCTCATGTAAATACGCAATTGCTCTTGCCACACCAAGCCCAATCCTGTACCGGATATTCCAATCAAGTACTGGGGTTGGAGGAGGACTCATTACCATCTCGCTCTCTGACTCTGAAAATTTAACCTTACCCTGACTGAATATGTACTTGTCAAGTGATCCATTAGGGACATACTCATAGACAAGTATTCTTTTACCTTTCTCAGCACAAAAACCCCATAGCCTCACCAAGTTGAGATGGTGCATCCTTGCAATAATAGTAACCTCAGCCCAGAACTCAGCATCACCACCTGTAACATGTTTCAACACCTTAACCGCAACAACACGATGATCAGTTAACTCGCCTTTATAGACATCGCCGAATCCTCCTCTACCAATTAAGTTCGAGAAGTCACCAGTGGCAGCTTTGAGCTCAGCGTATGTGAATCTTTTAGGTCCACCTGCTGGAAGCAACTCAAGGCTAAGAGTCTGAGCCATTTCTCTGTACTTTATGTACCTCTTTAGAAAACCCCAAAAGAAAATCACCCCTGAAATCAGCTCAGCAGCGAAGAGGGTACACACTATCGCTATGTTTCTGGTTGTAGTGTTGGATTCTTCTGGCGGTAAAGGCAGGCTTATCTTAACAGGGCATGTAGTTTCCAACAACTGTGTCATGCCGCTGAAGTTTGATACATCTTTCTCTGAACTGTCCACACGCAAAAACATTGCAGCCTCAGTGCCTGGTGACCAGTACCCATATACTAGTTTTTCAAGCTGAAGAGCACAATAGCCTTTTCCATCATACTTGAATCCAAACCCTCGACAATTCGGTTCTCTTTTGCAGCTAGCTTGACAAAACGTGAAATTATAAGCATCAATCCGTTTGGTCTGACTTGGCCCGCTGGTATAATTGATGTAATCAAGCTGAAGAAATTTGGTATTTTCCGGATTTGTCATCGGAATTTTGATTTCACATCCTTCTATTGCGGTTCTATTTGGCTTGAACCCAGGTGGGCATACACAACTGGTACTGGAATTTGAGCCATCGCTGATACAGATAGCATTAGGCCCACATGTGCCGAAAATTGTACAGGATTCTTGGACTGCTTTCCAAACGATGATCCACTGACCAAGATCTGTATCGAAACTGTAAATTTTGAGATTACCATCGTTGTCAAGCTTCAATCTTCGATACCGGATGGCACCAAAATCTGATGTAATGAAAGCACCTGCACTGTCTTGTGCCATTCTACCGAACTTGTCGAGCGATTGGAAAGCTTTTCCTGCAACCCAGTAACTGTCGGTGGAACTAATCAAAACCAATCTCGTGGAGTTCGAGAAACTGTACTTACCATTCTTGGAAATGATTTGTGTACCACTTATGTTCTGGGTAGGCAAAATAGTATCTGTTGGAAAGTTGAAACTTTGCCAGGTTGAGAAAATGAGATTACCATCGTTGTTTATGCTGAGACTGGTGGAGTTTGGATTTCCTGAGGCACTCGAAGGCCAAACGTTGTGGCCAGAGATGTCATTGAGAGTAAGATTGCCAGAGGTGGTGATGAATAGGGGGGCTGAGGCGTTGAATGGAGTATTTTCATTGGTTGACCAGACGATCTCGTTTATTGAGAGGTTGTGGTACCAAATTGAGAAGGTGTAGTGCTTTGGGGAAGTGGGAATTTCTTTGAAACCGGCGGCGAAGACTGAGTTGGGAGAGAGAAGGGTTCGGTTCTGGGTTGGGAGCCATGGGGAGTTTGAGCTGTTGAAGGAGGAGAGAGTGAGCGGTTGTTGTTGGGCTGAGGATGGTGGAAGGTTTGAGAGGAGGATGGAGAAGAGGAAGGAGAGGAGGAGGATGGTGGTGGTAGACATGGTTATCGACTTCTTGGTGGGAAAGTGTGAAAATGTAGTTGTCCTTGTGGGTAAAAAGGTTTTTCATGGTAAGCCATTTTAATGGCGGCTTTTGAACTGGATGAACGATGATGGCTTTTCCATTGAGATAAGACAAAGACTATTCACTAGAGATGTTTCGTTGGTCTTAAACCACGGCCTCCTTTCCCTTCTTGCACGTTGGGCTATGACGCTTGACCAGTCAACTTTTTCATTTTTTTTTAATAAGATAGTAACGGTGGTAGGGTTATAAAAATGTCAATATTAGTGTGCTATCACTTGAACCTAATTTAATTCTGTAAGAGCATATGTAATGAAGTTGCTCAATTAACTAAAAAGTCAATTTAGCAACCAATAACCTTAAAATGTGTTCCACAGCAATGAAGGAAAATGTTAAAAAATATGAATATAAGCTAAAGTGAGCTGCTATAAATAGCAGCTCACTGTAGCTTAAAACTTAAAAAAAAATTAATTAATTTTTTAATGTGTGGTGTTAAAAAAATAGTATTTTAATGTGTTGATGGTTGTAATTGTTATTTATTATGTTGGATGTATTATTTTATTGTATTGTTTAATTATTTTAATTTGTTGAATGTTAAATAAAATCTTTGATATTGGATGTATTATAAAGTGGAATATTAAAATAGATAAAATAGTTTTTTGAGTTATTAACAATTATATTTTTTAGCTTTCTTACTGTAAATGCTCTAAGAGCACTTGCATCCGAGTTTGTAACCCGATCTTTATTTTAACATCTAAAAAGTTACTTTATCTATTGTAAGGACATGTTTTGCAGCCCAAACCCAAGTTGTATGGAATATTGGCCCAGTGAGCCTAGTACAATAAATTTGTAAAAAGTGGATCAAAGAACTAGGCTCTAATAAATTTGACAACGGCTAGTATGAGTTTAAAGGATTATCAAGCAAGAACAAGGAACATAAAACTGAATGAATTCCTTGTTTGAGGAGGTAAGTTTTCATAGGAATCAATTAAGCAAGTTACAAATACAACTTTGATTGTTACAGAATTTTTCTCTCTCCTTTTTCCTCCCCTTCTCATGGAGGGTCTCTTACATTATATAGCTCCCTTTTGACCATCTTGATCCTACACTTGTTGATCATTTGAGCTCTTATTTGAGTACCTGTCCCATCAGACACCCTCTTTGGCTTTCTGTGAGTTGTGGTAGCCAAGGCAGCACTGTTCAGGGGTCTTCTCCACATAAATGTAGCCAAAAAAGTTGCTGCAGTGCGTTCAATGTGGTGATAGCAGTTTTCCCTTAAATATTTTTGGGTTCCCTTCCTCGTATGTTCATGATGCACGTCCCTATCACTGGAGTTTCTTGGAAGGTCACCCTGATTGTTGGAATACATATTGGAACTATATTTATCATACCCGAGGAGAAATTCTTCCTCGGACTACCTTCCACTTTTTCCTTACTTATGAGACTCTAAATTGGAATCACCCATAACTATTTATTCCTCCTCAGACCATTCATGTTCTCGGCCCAAGCCCAAGGCCCAGTATATGATTTGGGCCCTTAACCCTACATTTATTATACCAACTCACTTTACAATACAAACTACATCCCAGTTTTTATTTTTATATCTAATCCATTAAAATAATACTATTAACTACACAATAAAATCATTCTAAAAAAAAAAAAAAAGACTACATAATAAAATAATATAAAAATGGACTCTCTCTCTTTTCTCTCTTATCAGTCTCTCTTCCTCGATCTTTCTTAGCCATCCACTGCTAGCAACCCAATGCACCACCCACCACCGATACAGACCCAATACTTAAACAAAAGCCACCCACTGCCACCACAAACCCCAAACCCCCCAATCAACCAAACAAAACAACCGCGTCCACCATCCAAACAGAACAACCACATCCACCATCCAAACTCTCTGATCAACCAAACAAAACAACAACAAACCCATTGGAACAAATCAGAACAACCACATCACCACATCCAAATCAAAATAAACACATACCCATACCCAAATTCTGGAACAAATCAAAACAACCACATACCCCATACCCAAACCTAAACCGAAACAACTACACCCATACCACCAAACCAACCAACTAGCCACCACCACTGAAAACCTAAAGAACACCACCATCAAACCTCAGACTCTAATCATCGTTGCAATAGGAACACCACCCTTAGAACTCATATTCTAATCATCATTGCAGTAGGAACACCAAGCATAGGTCGAAGAGCAATGCCTGGCCCATTGTCTTTGTAGCATTGGATCCTAATAACACCAAACGCCTCATCGTCACTATAGTTGCTACTACTTCACCGATCTTCAAAGATGCCTATGATTCGACCTAAACGACCCGTCCAAACACCACCCGCCTAACCCAAACGACACCCATAGCCACAAAGTGCAAAGAGAAGAGAGATTCAGAGAGGCACTGAGAGAGAAGAGAGAAGAGAGATCATACTATGAGATTGATGGAGAAGAGAGAAGGGAGAAGAAATAGTCAGTGAGAGAGAAATAGCCAGAGAGAGAGAGAGAGAAATGAAATAAAATATAATTTTTAGTTTACAAACTCATGAACAGTAGGTTCTAAATATAAGAACTTACTGTTGATAAGTTGTAAAAAAATTTAGGTTTGCATCCTCGGCTGTAGCTCTATTTTGGATTGCCAGTTACTATTTTAGTAATTGAGGAGGTTTTACATCTCTAATACTAATGCTCCAATGTTTATGTTTCTATTAGTTTGAGAAGGTACATACTAGGTAAGTATAAGAGCTAATGAGTTTTTTTTTTTTTTTTTGGGTTAAAATATAGGCAAAAATACTATTTTGGTCTCTACACTTTGAGATTATTATCAATTTGGTCCTTATATTTTAATAAGAGTTCATTTGGTCTCTATTATTTTCAACTTACAGTCAACTCGCTTCCAATTTCCATTAGTAAGTTAACAAAATGATCAAATGAGAATATCAATTATCAAATTAAGAATATCAATGATCAAATTAGCTGATATCAAAATGTAAAGATTAAATTGCCAATAACTTTAAAATGTAAAAACTAAAATAGTATTTTTGCTTAGAGCATCAACAGTGGGCCTTTCAAATGCCAAATGTAAGATACATTTGGCATTTAGGCCCAAAAACATGCTAGCAACTGGAAGGCTAAAACTGAGAAATGCCAATTTTTTTTGGCATAGTGCTACAATGCCATCTTACTTGTAAGATGGCACTGTAGCACTATGCCAAACCGAAATAATATATTTTAATCCTTTTATTTTTTTTCTCTCTCCTCTGTGTCAAAATTTCTTTCTCAATGTCTCTGAGTATTTCGTCTCCCTCTCTCTCTCTGACTTCTCTCGTCTCTCTCTCTTTGTGTTTGTGCTTAAGGTAGAAGACCTTGGAGTCGCCAGTGGCGGCAAAGGGGATGAGTCTGGTGTCAAGGAGCTTGAGGATTTCGTTGTAGATGTTGGAGAACTCCAACTCGATCCGGGTTAAAAAGCGCCGCTGAAATGGGTTGCAATCCGAAGCTGCTTGGGTCGTTTTGCATGGAGTTCATCGTGGGGCGTGTGGGTTGTGGCTAGTCATGCGTGGAAAGGTGGGTTTTGATTTTGGGTGGATTTATATGGGGCTTTGATCGGCGGAAGGAGATCGGATGGGTTCTAATGGAGTTTTGATTGGCATAGGTTCTATGGAGATCGGAGTTTTGATCGGCATATATGGAGATCAGGTTTTGATTGTGTGGGTTTCGTTACGATGGGGTTTTGATAGAGTGGATTTTTCTGGTGGGTGTGTGGCGTGTGGCGTGGTGGTGGTGATTGGTGGTTTGTTGGGGCTCGGCGGCAGTGGCATGGGTCTGGTTTTTTACCGTGGGTTGCTGTGTTTTTTTTTTTTTGGGTGTTGACAGTAGATTATGGGTTGGTGGTGTTGGTGGTGGTGGTGGTGGTGTCAGGTGCGTGTAGTGCAGCGGTGGTGGTGATTGTGGTTCTTGAATAGAAAGAAAGAGAGAAAGAATAAATAATGGATTGAATTGTAAATTATGGTGAATGTGGGATATATTATTTTATTGTGTTGAAATATTATTTTAATGAGTAGAATAGGAAAATAAAAGTTGGGATGTTGAGAGTATTGTAAAATTGTATTGTATAATTGATAAAATAGTTTTTTGGAATAATAAAATAAGATGAGACGGCAAAACCGGTTTAAAGATGCTCTTACAATATACTGAGGTTAAGGATCCTAAAAATATAAACATTGTAAAAGTTAGGCATTTTTTCGTTTTCATTTTTTTAATCGAACCACATTTTTTACGACTTGGTCAAGAGTCCTGATAGTACAAAAATATAAACATTGTTTAAGAGGTTATGGGTTAGGCGTGCTAGACGGAAAGAGCATAAGTAGCAAGCTCAATTAAAAATCATTTCAATAAAAATTTTGGTCAGAGACGCTGAGAGACCAAATACCTCATTCATCATGCTCAAAATTCTGTGAATTTTTTTTTTTATAGATAAACAATACTTCAAATCTTCAATACACTTATTGAGGTATTCTTTATCCACAAAAGATTTTATAATAATTTCTTTCACCCTTTTTGACACATAGTCTCTCTTTTATGTCGGAGCACGCCATGAAAGCTTGATCATCCTGATAGCAGATTGGGACAAAGAGAAAAACAAAATATTTAATGATTTTTCTTAACAGTAAAAAAAGGGATTTTAAAAATTTTAGGGTGCATGATAAGGTGGTATGACCCATACTTAATTAGCTGATTTTTTTTTTTATTAAGATAACGTGACTACATAACTAAGCTACTTAATTGAAATATGTTAAGCCAAGAGCCTTGTAAGTAGGGTTGCCCATCTAGACCCAAGACCCGACCCATCCACCCAAATCATTCGACTTGGACCGAAACCTATCCAACCCACCGCCAGCGACAATCGGTGGTGGATTGCCGTTTTTAGAAACCGAATCTGACAAGTCAGTTGGCGGTTCTTTGCGTGAAAAATTGAGTCCAATCAACCCGACTGGACTTCTCCTCTCTCCAGACATAGATCCATCGAGATTAGGCTAGATCTCGATGAAATCCGTCAAGATCCGGCTAGATCTCAATGAAATCCGTTTAGATCCGACCAGATCTCCACCGCCGACACCAAGATCTCCATTGTTGAGATCCATCGGTTTCAACCCCCCCCCCCCCCAAAAAGAAAAAAAAATCGATGCCGACCCAAACCGAAACCGACTCAACCCGTAGGTTCTGGCAGTCGATGGCAGGTTAACATCTTTGCCACCTATATCTGGCAGGTCGGTTCTAGGTTGGGCACAAACCCAACCTGGACCAACCCGTGGATAGGCCTACTTGTAACTTAGCTAGTACTTTATAGTATTTCCAACAGATACATCCATAGGTCAAATCCCCCTACTTGTAACAAAATATATTTTTTATACTGTGTTTTTAAAGGAAAATGTTTATTTACAGACTTGGTTGTAGCTTATCCCGACAACTTCCATTATAAAAATTATCATAGCTACATATTTTGAAAATCTAACTGTTAAACTGCATATTTTTTATACTCTTAACACAAATGCTAAATTTTGTACCAATCGGATGTTATTTATTATGTGATCCATAAATGTATTTTTTATCCATAATTTTAGACTACAAAAACTTATAATTTAGACAATTGATTGATGACAAAGTTATTGATCTCTAATCTTCTGGAAATTTTGCAAGTATTGAGGATAAAAGAGGAAAATGTAATCTAATGGTGAATTTATCAAAATTCACATCCAATAAAAAGATATTGAGTGAAGTTGTAGTCTAAGCTAGATCCAAGTTTGTAGAAAAGCTTTGTCCATTTTTAAAGCCTTTTTTTATATCTTATATCTTGATGAAACACTAAGGAAAAAAATAAGTAAAGTTTATTTATTTATTTATTGAGTTTCAATCTATAGAGTCCGCTTCTGATAATTGTATTATTTATCATCAAACTAAGACACCAATTGATTTTTCGTGTGGCGGAGATTGAACTCAGATCTCTTATTCAACCATTAGAGACTTTACCAGTTGAGTTAACTGAAACCCACAAATACAGTTAATTGAGTAAAATACATTAGATTTCTCAATTAAATTAAAAATGCATTGTCATATTTTTAATTGGATTTTGTTAACAAATACCCTAAGGGTAATAGTTAAGATACATTTAACACTTTATTTTATGCATTTTTCAAATCATATATCAAAAAAAAAAAAAAAAAAAAAACACGCACAATCATAATAATTTGTGAATATATGGGTTCTAGTTAACTCAACTGGTAAAGTCTCTGATGGTTGAATAAGAGATCTGAGGTTCAATCCTTGTCTACACCAAAAACCAATTGGTGTTTTTGTCTAATGATAAAAAAATAAAAATAAAAAAAAAAAATAAAAAAAAAATTATCATCAAGAATGGACGCTATAAGTTAAACTCTTTTAAAAAAAAAATTTGTGCACATAAATCATAAATCATTAACATGTGTATTTAATTGTTTGAAAAATATGTATTATAATTCATAATTAAGTACTCTCTCTGTCTCAATTTGTTTGTCCTATTTCAAAAATCAAATTTTTTTAAGAAAACATCATTTATTTTCTTGTCTGCTATTTAAAAATGTATAAATTTCAGAAACTACCGTTAAATAAATTTATCAAAAATAGTTTTAGAAATAAAGTAAAGGTATAATAGGAGCATTAATAAAATAATGGTTTTTAATTTTAAAAACAGAACAATATTTTAAAACATTCCTAAAATAAAGTAAAAGTCAAACAAATTGGGATGGATAGAATATTTATTAATCTTTAACTAGTGCTGCCCTTAAGTACTCTGGCTACCGAACTCTCACTAATTACGTCTAGAACTATATATGCTTTTCCTTATTAAGAATGCGAAGAAAATTTGGTTCAAACTTCAAATCAAAACTACAAAGTCAGTTCACCCTCTTTTAAAATAAAAAAAATAATAATAATAAAAAAATAAAAAAAATAAAAACTACAAAGTCAGTTAGAAATTAATCAATAATTAATATACTTGAGCGCAAGAATAGGAAAAATGGAGGGCCTTCCCAAAAGTGAACAAGATTTATATTTTAATTTTTAACAATTGGCCCTAACAGAAAATGAAAGAAACACAACTTGGTTTTGACCGACTAGGTGCTTTTGACTGAATAAATAAAATAAAGGAGCCGGAAAGATTGAGATAAAAGTTATTTTTGGAAAAATAATATTAGAATGGCAACAGTTCGGATTCGGGCCGAATTTTTTTATACCCAGATCTGTGGTCCAGACCTTGCCCATTTAATAAACAAGTTTTATATGTGAGGCCCAGACCTGCCCTGTCAGGCCTCGTTTAGCCCTACAAGATTTAGGCCCAATCCATGGCCCAAATCGTGGCCCAACCACCCAAAAAAAGAATTGAATTGAATTGAAGCCCAAATTCATTTTTGCCTAGTTTCAAGCCCTATGATGTGCAGATTCAAGCCTAGATAACATGGCCCAAATGCCAAATCAATCCAAATCATAGGCTATTAATTATAAATCAATAAATCACCTATTAATTATAAATCAATAAACCATAACTAATATCATAAATCAATATAAATCACCTCTTAATTATAAATCTATAAATCAATAAATCATAACTAAGATTATAAATCAATAAATCACCTAGCTAAGATAACCATTTAATCATAAATCAATAAATCATAACTAAAATCACCTACTAAACATAAAAAGAAAATAAATTCAACAAGTCCAAGAAATAAGTATCACAAGTCCAACAAGTCCAAGAAATTAAAAAGCTACAAAATAAATCCCACAAGTGACAAGTTTAGAATAATTACAAACCAACAAATTAATCCAAGAAGTCTAAGAAATTAAAAGAGCTACTAAATTAATACAAAAAATCTAATCCTCCACAGCTGTGACACAACTCCCATCCTCTTCATTGACTCCCCATCATCACGAATTGATTGAAGTGTACAATCTCCAGGCATAGTTGAAGAACCTAAAACAATAATGAATTAAAAAATGGAATAAACTTCATCAAATTATAACTAGCAAATATAAAAATACAATTTTGATTTTATAAATACAAATTAGTCAATTGCTAACCATTGATTTCACTCCATAACCAATCCTAAGCACACATCATTGCCTCTATAGTCTTGGGATGAAGCCTACTACAATGTAGACTTAATAGTCTCCCACTAGTGCTAAAGGCAGATTCTAAAGCAACAGTTGTGACAGGAATGGCTAAAATATCTCTTGCAGTCCTTTGTAAAGTAAGATACTTAAGACCATTACTTTTCCACCATGCCAAAATATCAAAGTCTTCACTCCTCTTCAACACTCCCTCATCAATGAAATGATCAAATTCCATCCTAGCACTCATGTTTCTTTGGACTACTTGAACTATTATTCACAAACAAATCAAAAGATGACATTGCCCCACTCAACCTAAATTTCATTTGTGCCACATGATTTGAAGTATTTGCAGGCATATGAGAACTTCGTCCATTATCTACAGAGGACTCATCTACATCTCCATACTTATCAAGCAAATTATAACAAAGATTCTTAATTTTTTCAATTTCCAAATCAGAATTATCACCATAAATGTTAGGATAATAAAACTCCAATAACTTCATCTTATATCTTTGATCCAAGATGGTAGCAACAGCCATAATAACATTAACATTAGACCAATAAGAATTAAATTTAGCAAGCATGCTTTCTGCCATCGTACTTATCATCTCATTTGAAGACAAACTCCATTCATTTAATGCAATTTTCAACTCACACACCAAAGTAAAATACATATTAGTTATGGGGTACTTACGACCAGAGAAAAACTCAGTCACACTATAAAAAAACTCCAACCTCCCAATCATAGTCATGTGGCAAACAAGTATAAGATACTTCACGTTTAACCAAATAAGAGAAAACATCTTTATAAATCAATGCAATAGAAAGCATTGCTTAAGTTGAATTCCAACATGTCTTACAATATAAGTCCAACTCTTTGGTGCATTGAACATGCAATTGGCATGCATTTTCATCAAATTTCTACCTCCTTTTTGGTGATTCAGTCCAATAAATCACACAATCACGAATCCTTTCAATACCATCACCAATAAGAGACAACCCATCTTAAACAATCAAATTCAAAATATGTGCAACACACCTCATATGCAACATAGAGCCACTCAACATAAGAGAACTAGTATCAAACTTATTTAAGAGAAGTCTTATCATAGCATCATTAGTACTACAATTATCAACAGTTATTGTGGACAACTTCCTATCAATGTTCCACTCTAAAAAACAATCAACAAGGACTTTAGTAAGGACATTTTTCGTATGTGGAGAAGGAACATAAACAAACCTAGAAAAATAATAGGAATCATTATAACATAACTCAATAAACATTCTATTTAACATAAAGTCTAAACATTCAATTTAACATAACTCAATAAACATTCTAAACATAAAGCTTTTAACATTCAATTTAACCCCATATCATAAACTCAATTCATATAGTGTAATAGATTCAACATTCATAAATTAAAAAATTATCTTAAAACCCGGTTTTGCAACATCCAAGTTTGATCAATAAAGTGAGCAGTAATGACCATGAACCCTCTCTTTTTGTTACTCGAAGTCCACATATCAGTTGTAATTGTCATCCTACTTCCATTCTTGTCTGTCATTTTCAAAGCTTTCTCCCTCTCATTATCATTAATTTTAAGAATGTCACTCTTCAAAGTGTTTCTTGAGATAAGCTTAAACAAAGGTTGAAGAGAGTTCACAAATTCTCTAAACCCAATGTGCTCAACCATTGAAAGTGGGTATTCATGTAGGATGACCATACAAGCAAGATTATTCCTCACTTTGTTTTGATCAAATTGGTAAGCATTTAAACCCATCGTTCCATCCACCTTATTTTGTTGTCTAATTAACACTTGTTGTCGCATATCTCTTATATCTTTAAACTTTAACCATCGACATCTTGCTAAATGATTGTGCAAATGGGATGTACCTTGGTTAGAGTCACCCAAGTAAAGCTTGCTATAACAATGGCATTGGGCTTTAAATTTCCCATCAACTTTCTTCCTTGTAAAATACTCCCAAACATCTGAGGTAGTCTTTCTTTTTCTACTTGTATCCTCATCCTCATTTGTACCCTCTTGCTCTCCCTCTTCCCCTGTCCCTTGACTCCCTTCTTGTTCCTCTACCTTTAAGTCCTCTCCCACTAAGTCCACCATTGGTGATTTCGGACTCCTAATTGGTTCAAAAGTTTGGGAGTTAGAAATTCTATCAATCAAAACAAATATTCACAAATTCATTATTAAACATACTCATTGATTAATGGGCACAAATTCATAATTACACAGATTCACAAATTCTATCAACCCAATGATAATTAAACATGATTAACTACAAATTCAAACACTTACTCATTGTTTAATGGGCATAAAGGTGATGGTAATCCTGAGGGTGAGCTGCTAGAAGGCGACAATATGAAGGTGATCGTCAAAATGGCGTAGGAGACTGCATAGCTAGCAAGGGACAACATCCGATTCTCAAGGGAGAACCAGATTTGTTTGTGTCTCCCATCTCCATTTTAGGCACTGCATTCACAACAAACACAAAAAACAATAAACAATTTCTTACATTAAACAATTACACTTTCTTTGAAAAACATTTTCCCATAAAATTTATTTTTCCATCAAACTAACATAACAAGGCTTTAACAATTTAACATATATTGACAAACCAAACTATACACCCAAAATTTAGCATTACACATTTTCCCTTTCTTGTAAATAAAGGAGCTAAAAAAACATTGTGCACTAAATTGAATTCAATCACCCTATAGAATGTTGTAAATCATTTCATGCATGAAAAGGCTTCGCTAGGCAACAGAACTCATTAATAAATTTCACACTGTAAAGAAAACAGGATCAAACACATCATCCCCTTTTACCAAGAAATTGAGAGGTTAGACCACAATATATTATAGTTACACCACAAAGTCTCAGAATTTCAAGTCTTTAACCTACAATAACTAGAAGTAGCACAAAATGGTTGAAGTCCATAGTTTTGAGTTTTCTTAAGTAGAGAAAACAACAAAAAAACAAAAAACAAAAAACAAAAAAAAACAAAAACAAAAAACCAAAAAAAAAAAACATTTTATGAAATACTTAAGAAAAAAAAAATTGAAGAGAAGTAAAGAACAGACCGGCGGTGACAACTAGGGACGGCGGTGAGAGCTTGGACCGGCAGTGCAGAGAGCTTGGATTGGCAGTGAAAGGCAGAGAGCTTGGGCCAGTGGTGCTTGAGAGTGAGTAAGACGGAGGCCGTGTGACTATGTGAGGTGTAAGACTGAGAGTGAGTGAGGCTGCTATGACTGTGAGTGTGCTTCTGTGAGGGTGAGGTGCTATGACTGAGTGTGCTTCTATGAAGGTAAGGCATGAGCTAAAATGAGGGTTAGGGTTTGTTTATAGCTATATATATATATATATATATATATATAAGGGGTTTTTAGTAATTTCAGAGTAATCAAGTTGGGTCTGGGTCCAAGTTCAGGCCCACGCAACTATACTATCTATCAGCCAGTTCAAACTAAAACACAAAAGTAGCGTATAGGCAATGCCTCGTTACTAGTTTCCTTCTCCAAGGACCTCTCTCTCTCTCTCTCTACATCTCTGCTACCCGTTGTTCTTGTTTTCATCTCTACTCTTTGGACTGATTTTGTGATTAGGTAACCCCAATTTGGGTTCTGAAGTTTGTCGATTTTGGGTTTGGGATTCATAAAATGAAAGGTCTTTTGGGTATGATTGTTTGGTCATGGCTTTGGGGGTGCTAGTGGTTTGGTGGTGGAGCTTCTCTCCCTGTTTGACTCTGTCTCTCTTTCTTCTCTTTCGTGCTTCCGGTGGTGGTGGTTTTTCACGGTGGATTGACATGGTTCGATGTGCTCGTAGATCGGAATTTTTGGGTTAATTCTAGGTTGATTTGTTTCATTTGGATTGATTTTTGTGCAGTTGGCGTTATGTTTGTTTTCGGTTGAGGATTGTTAATGGGAATTTTAATTATGGATCATCAACCTCTAAACTGAAGTATTCTCATCAAAGTTGCCAAGGCTAGAAGGAAAAAAACCTAACAGATGTGGCTTTGCCTACAAAGCCAACAATTTGCAAGGAGTCCTTATCTTCTCTGGTGGAGAAAATTGTGCAGCCGATTCTGTTCTTGGTGCTGTTCAGGAAGCAATAGTGAAGGCATCCTTAAAAGCTACAATTCTTGGCTATAGACAGACCCTATTTCTAAGTGATTGCAAGAGACTAGTTCAAGTGTCAAATGGGAAAAGCTCTCCCAATTGACAGGAAAAGATTATGTTGACAGACCTACATTCACTATCTCATAATAGACTTGTTTTTCAATCCGTTTTTCTTCCAAGGGTCATACTTTGTAATGTTGCTCCCTTAGCTGAGCAGGCAACTAGGATGCCAACCCATCACTATTGGATTTAACCCAACAATTTTGAAAAACTCTTATATATTGTTTCCTATTTTTATGAATGGTATAAAAACATAATATTTTGGGATTTTGGCAAAATAAAATATAATATTTAAATGAAGTAAAAAGAAAATAGAGTATTGAGTCTGATGTGTGTGCATAAAAAACATAGATAGCCAAACTAGAAATAATAGATTTTTTTAGATTAGTTTAGCTAAAAATTTGAGGAGACTGATGTAAATACTCTTATGACTTTTTGTTATTATACTCACAACTCACTTCTCTAGTTTTAAATAAGATACTTATCTCCCCTAAAATAAAAATTACTTACAGTGACCTCCTCTACTTAACTGTCATCAACATTCACTCTAATAGAAAATTTGGGTTTTTTTTTTTTTAAAAAAAAAAATCTCTTATAACCCTTTTTCAATCATTCAAGGGAGGACAGTGTAAATAATTTGTATTTCAAGAGAGGCAAGTGCCTTATTTCAAATTAGAGGGAAAGTGAGTTTAATAATAGAAAACCTTAGGAGAAGTAAGTGCAACTTTTCTAGTTATTTTTCTTTTTAGTTTTTGCCATAAAAAAAATAAATAACCATTAGTTACTAATAAAGGTCGGCAATGGATTGGGTTAAGCCAGCCAGCCAGCCCAATTTTACTTGATTCATGAGCCTAGTGGGTTGGCCCTAGTGGGTAATTGATTAGTCAAAGGGCTAGGCTAGTCTGGCTGCAAGCGAAAACACATGCTAATGGGTAATGCCCATTTTGTCTTTAGCAGGTTCAACTATTGGGCTGGGCCTAAAAGGAAAATAATCAATTTTTTAAGGAAAGAATTAAAAACTCAAAACCTATTTGATTTTTTATTAAAGTTTTTTTTTTTAATTTCTATCTCCTAATATGATCAACTATTACTTTTTTTAAAAATTCAAATTTACTAGATTACTAGAAAAATATATATTTAGGAAGAGTAATTCTATTTAAGAATTCTAAAGTATGTTTGGTAATTGTTTTTTCCCCTTATTTTTTGTTTCCAAAAACAATTTTCTATTTTTAAGACTAAAAAACTTATTTGGCAACCCAAAATGAACAGAAAACAAAGACTGTTTTCAAAACTCAATTTGTGAAAGAAACTAAAAACTTACAAAATACTGTTTTCAGTTTCTAATTTTCAAAAGTTAATGAAAATATGCATTTAATTTAATGAATCTATCTCATTTAATGAGTTAGCATTAGAGTTCAAATTCTAGTAACAACGTATTTTAGTATTTTCTATTTTTTTCTTCAAAAAACTTTTTTTTCTAATTTCAACTAACCAAACATATTTTTGATTTCAAAAATACAAAAAAAATTGTTTTTTTATTTATATTCCCAAAAACAAGTTTTTAAAAATAGAAAACAAAAATTGTTACCAAACATAACCCTAGTGGTTAGGTGTGTGGTCTTAAAGCATTCCTCTCTCATGGCTCAAGTTCAATCTCCCTCCCCCCCAATATTGCTATAAATTCCAAGTTAATGAGCCCAGCTAATGAGTCAGCTCAATAGGTGCCTATGGCCAAAAAACCTAGCCCATAGCTTGCCTTATCTGGCTTATAGGCTACCCACCCATAGGCCTTAATAGTATCGGCCCTTTCAGGTTGGGCTGCCCATTAGCCTGGTGGGCTAGCGAGTTGTGGGCAAGGAAATTTCAAGTTAATGAACCAGGCTAATGAGGAGCCCATGTGTAGAAAAACCAGCCCATTGCTAGCCGCACTGGGCTCGTGAGCAACTTACTACCCTCAAAAGTATCAAGTTAGACCACCCATTAACCCAGTACGTTAGCAAGCTACTAGGTCGGGCTATAGACTATGGGCTATTTTGTGACCCTTAATATTTCAATGATAAAGCCTAAGATTGGACTCTAAAAAATATACTTTAATAATATTTGTCATTAATTAGTGTTAATAATATAAAAATCTTCTATTGCAATAAAAAAAAAAAAAAAAAGCTTAAATCAACCTAATGGATGACTTAATTATAGCCCTTTGTGTGTGTATTTTTTTCTTAAAAAAAAAAAAAAAAAAAAAAGATCTCTTCTATTAAGAAAAGAGTAATGCTACAGTAGACATGCCAAAACGGGTCAGAATTTTCTGACTCGACCCGACCCTTGACCCTAACCATTTTTTAAAACTTTTTTTTTGGGGGGGGGGGGGGGGGGAGGAGTAATAAAATTAAGACAATATTAGTTTAATTGTTTGTTGTGAGTTTTAAGGAAACAATTGAGACATTTACATAATTGCATGCAAATGAATTGAAAGATGAATAGTTGAGCATTCTGTAATGAGTAAAGATTTTTAGATATCAAATAGCAAAGTACATGCCAAAATAATCTGGTTACAATAGAGTCAAAAACATAGATTTAAAATTGTAGACATATGTGAGAAACATTCATAAGTGTGAAAATAGTAAAGCCAAAGTATCAAATTAGCATAAATTATGAATGCTTAGACCTATTTTTTAACAATTTATGTCCAAAATAAACAGTTTTTCAAAATCAATTATGATATTTCCTAGAGTGTGTGTTGCTTAACAATGATATGATATTCATAAAAGAGATCATGTATAAAAAAAGTAAACAATCAAACTTTAATGTATATTCTCAAATTGAAATAGAGTGCCAACCACAATTGATAATATATTATAAATTTAATTTTCAAGATTGTAAATTTCTTATATGTTTTTATTCCTTGTCAAATGATTTATCCAATAACTCATTTATAATTTTGTTTTATATTTTGGGATGTTGATATTGTGTAGAAATAAAACTTGTGTATTTATTTTATTTATCTTTGTGTTGTTTTGTTTTAGTTAGTAATGTTGGAATTTGTATAATTTTAAAATTATTGAATAAGTATTAATAAGTTTAATTGAATTCATTCTTGATATAAGTGGTGAATTCAAAGTAATGCATTTTATATCAAGTAATTTGTTGCATGACTTTTCAAATGGCAAATACAAGGTTGTTTTCTTTATTAAAAAAAAAAAATTCATGTGAAAAATACAGATCAACCCAACCCGTAACCCGAACCCATTTTTAACCTGCTTAAAATGACCCCTTTTTACCCGCAACCTATTTGACCCGCAACCTGATTAACCCGACCCGCCCGTTTTGTCATGTCTATGCTACAGCACAAACTATTTTACAATATTTTTACAAAATATTGATGTGGTTAACCTCTTATTGGTTTTCATCTACACCCACCATTAATATCATTTTTTCATTTACCAATAATCACTCACCATATCAGCAGTTTGTAAATTTTTTTGTAAAATAGTTTGAATAATGCTAAAAATATTGATGTGACCAACCTCTTATTGGTTTTCATCTAAACCCACTATTAACATCATTCTTTTCATTTATCAATAATTGCTCACTATATCAGCAATTTGTAATGTTTGTTGTAAAATATTTTGTATCTCTAACATTATGTCCACAACATTTTCACAATATTTTTACAACAAATCATAAGTGGCAAGTTGTTATTGGTTGTTATTGTTGGGGCAAAAAAATAATCTTAATGTTAGGTTCAAATTTGAACTAATAACAATTAACCATCTATGATTTGTTGTGAAAATTTTATAAAAATATTGTTGACGTAGCACCTCTCCCAAATAAAACATTGTTCAATTATGGTTGGTCCCCACGATTTGTGCGAAAATTAAGTTGTACTTAATGATTCAATAAGTGTTCAATAATAACATTCTCCCAAAAAGTCATAAACTAATTGATCTATGGATAAACCATCTTTCCCTCAAAAAATAAAAATAAAAAATAACCTCTGTTATTCTGTTATTTAGCAAATTTTTATTTATAATAATTTTTTTTTAGAAAGATTATAAAAAAGTTGGATTTATTTTTTAAAGAGAAATACTATATTCACAACATTTTCACAAGTTCACAATAAATCCTAGTGACAGGTTATTATTAGTTATTATGAGTGAGCAAAAAGATAATTTAAGTTGTGGATTCAGATTAGAAATAATAACAACTTATCACTTATAATTTTATTATGAAAGTGTTTTAAAAATATTGTGAATGTAACACTCCTCTTTTATAATCATCTTTTTTTTTTTTTTTTTTAATGATTATAAACACTTTGCGCAGCACTTACTTTCAATCATTTTTTTTTCCTTATAGTGCGCAAGTGATTGAGGTAATAATCTCGTTGAGTGAACCCAAAATTATTTATGCCCCCAAATTTCTTTAATAAATGTAAGTATGACTTGCTTTTATGTTTGCACTAACTATTGTACCAATTATACTCCCACAAATAATTAGCACCCTCTTTCTCGATTTTAAATCGCAAAATTCTTTTTACTCAAAAAAAAAAAAAAATTGCAAAATTCTTTTTGATTTGCAAATTCATGATTGCGTTTATCATTAAAGTATTTAAGCATTCCAAATATCACTCTTTACTTCAAATTGGATCATAACACAATAACTTGTTCTTGTATTTAAATGATTAAACTTTTTATGATTTATAAGAACTTCAAAATCTTTAAAACCTTCTTTGGAGCACACAAATTCCTTGTTGCCTAACATCATTAAACAATCGTCTAACCTTATAGAATGTTAAACCCTATCTTTATAGCATACTCATTTCTTTATCGAAATTCATTTGCATTCCAAGTTTATTTTTATCGCATTCACCCAAAAATACACTCTCATAATTTTCTCTTTTATCATTGTCCTTGACCACATATCAACATTTTTTAGGAAAATTCATTACTTTTTTTATTTATTGAAACGATAGAAACTTGAAAATAATATACACTAGTCTCTTTTTTTTTTCTTTTTTTCTTTTTATTTATATATATATATATATATATATATAGAATCATGAACATTACTAGTCTAACCTAATATATTGAATGAACAACTTGAAAATATAGAATTCAACAAATTTTTAAAAGCCACAACATTACAAAACCCACTACAAAATCCTAAAAGAAAAATTGCCAACCACCCCTGGTACTTGATCATGAACACACGCGTGATCAACAAGACTTCATACCCAATATTAGGGGTGTCCAGACCCGACCCACACCCGTCAGACCGACCAAACCACACTATCCCCACCCGATTTTAGCCCGAACTGACGCTCCCATCGGTCGGTGACAAGTTTCCGCGCCCAAGACCCGACGCCAGCAAGTTGAATGGTGGGTTTTCTTCTCCAAAACCTGAGCCACCCAACCCAACCGATGTTATATACAAATTTGACCAACTCCGGCAAGATCTAGCTTAGATTTAAGGAGATCCGGCGAGATCTCAACCATATTTGGTAAGATCAAGCTTAGATTTGAGAAGATCCGTTGAGATATCGACCATATTTGGTGAGATTTAGCCAATTTGGCCAAATCCCAACAGATTTTGGTGCAGATTTTGGAGATTTTTGGTGTAGATCTAGTTAGTTTTTACAGATTCTGACGGGTCGAGTGTAGATTTTGGTGACATTTGCAGGCTCCGGTGACTCTCTCCACCGACCAAACCGACCCAAGCATCATCCAAACTCAAAACCGACTCAACCGATTAACGTCGAATATTGATTTCAGGTCCCTCCGCCTTCCACCCGACGTTGGGGGGTCAAGTCCAGACTGGGTCCAAAACTGACTCGGCCCGACTCGTGGACAGCCCCACCCAATATCATAATTTTCCACCGCATCTCAAATTATATACTATATAAAACCCTAAGGATATGGCACTAGACATGGTAAAACGGGTCAAAATTTGCTAACCTAACCCAACTAGACCCGAAAATTCTCGACTCGATCCCAAATATTTTGACCCATAGCAAAAAC
This sequence comes from Quercus robur, assembly GCF_932294415.1. Lineage (NCBI taxonomy): Eukaryota > Viridiplantae > Streptophyta > Magnoliopsida > Fagales > Fagaceae > Quercus > Quercus robur. The sequence continues at coordinate 30,993,034 of NC_065536.1, read as the reverse complement.
AGACTAACCTATGACCCAACTCATTTTTGCAAGTCAACCTAACCTGTGGATCGGCCAACTTTTAAAACTTTTTTTTGGTAAAAAAAAATAATAATAAAATTAAGACATTATTGGTTAAATTGATTGTTGTGAGCTTTATAGTACACAAGTCAAACTCAATTAGCAATATATAATGGACATTATTAATATTAATATTAATATTGTTATTAATATTAATAATAATAATAATAATAATAATAATAATAATAATAATAATAATATTATTATTATTATTATTATTATTATTATTATTATTATTATTATTATAAAAAATCAATTTATTAACATATTTCGGATAATGCCATTCAAAAATATATATTTAACATCATTTAGATACAATGGCTTTAAGGAAACAATTGAGACATTTATATAACTGCATGCAAATTAATTGAAAGATAAATGATTGAGGCATTTTGTAATGAGCACAAATTTTTAAATATCAAATAACAAATTACATGCTAAGATAATCTAATTATAGTAAAGTTAAAAACATTTATTTAAAATTATAGACATGAATGAGAAATAATCAATAGTGTGAAAAGAGTGAAACCAAAGTATATCAATGAAATTAGGATAAATTATGGATGCTTAGTCCTTTTTTTTTTAGCAATTCATGTTCAAAATAAACAGTTTTTCAAATAAATTATGATATTCCTTAAAGTGTGCGTTACTTAACAATGACATGATATTCATAAAAGAGATCATATATAAATAAGTAAATAATCAAACTTTGATGTTGTGGGCCAGAAAATTCATGGCCCAGGCCCGCCCTATATCAAGGCCCAAGGCCTAATCTGAGGAAACCTATTGTCAAGAAAGAGTTTAATGCACGGATAGGATAAGTGAAAAGACTACTCATACTGTAAGAGAGAACTCTGTGCCTGACAAGCCCCTATTCTTGACCAAGCTATTCAACCTTTACGTCTACTCCCAGCCACTGGAGATATAGGCAGATAGGACAAGTCTTCTGCCCGAAGAAAAAGCTCACACGTGGACCCTAAAGGGAGGGAGGAATACGGGTATAAAAGGGAACGAAAGCCAAAAGGGAAAAGAGGGGGGGGGGGGGGGAAAGAATGGCCAAAAAGTAGAGCCTCCCATCCCACCTCCAGGAGAAAGACTCCAGGGGTGAAAACGCTTTAACAAAGCATGCACACCGCAAAAAACCCACCGCCGGGTAACCGAGGAGAGAACCCAATGCTCCTCGGACAAAGTCCGAGGAGTCCAATCCCTCAGGTTACGAAGCTGTAGAGCTTAGATGTTCAGATTGAACCCCTTTTTTACATGAATTCGCCTAAAATCAAGTCCGGACCATCGCCCCGTGATCAAAGGCAAGCCTTTTAAGCCCACTCTCTACAAATCATATTGTGAGGGATCTTTCATGTGCGAGCCCAACATCATTCTTGGGCCGTTAAATAATCGTGTCCCTACAATTGGCGCCGTCTGTGGGAAAGGCTTGCGCGTTGGCACAGGTGGCGTTTGAGTCAACTCTCTAGCAAGCAGAGATTCGCGGGTTTTCCCCCATCTCCGGCGACATGCAGTTGTCGTTCCGACATAAACTTATGCCAGGGGCTACGTCCTGCAGTGCCAACGGCACGGGCAGCTCTAGGGGTTTCCGACCCCAACCCAACTCTCCCCGCCATGGTCAAGGGGCTGACCTGCGAAAAAAGCAAATAAGTACAAAAAAGTTTTGGACAGAACCAAGGCCTTGCATGGTCCTCGGACTCAAGCCTATGGGGAAACCAAGTACTCAAAAACGTTTTGGACAGAACCAAGGCCTTGCATGGTCCTCGGACTCAAGCCTTTGGGGAAACCAAGTACTCAAAAGTTTTGGACAGAACCAAGGCCTTGCATGGTCCTCGGACTCAAGCCTATGGGGAAACCAAGTACTCAAAAAAGTTTTGGACAGAACCAAGGCCTTGCATGGTCCTCGGACTCAAGCCTATGGGGAAACCAAGTACTCAAAAAAGTTTTGGACAGAACCAAGGCCTTGCATGGTCCTCGGACTCAAGCCTATGGGGAAACCAAGTACTCAAAAAAGTTTTGGACAGAACCAAGGCCTTGCATGGTCCTCGGACTCAAGCCTATGAGGAAACCAAGTACTCAAAAAAGTTTTGGACAGAACCAAGGCCATGTATGGTCCTCGGACTCAAGCCTATGGGGAAACCAAGTACTCAAAAAAGTTTTGGACAGAACCAAGGCCTTGCATGGTCCTCGGACTCAAGCCTATGGGGAAACCAAGTACTCAAATAAAAGTTTTGGACAGAACCAAGACCTTGCATGGTCCTCGGACTCAAGCCTATGGGGAAACCAAGTACTCAAAAAAGTTTTGGACAGAACCAAGGCCTTGCATGGTCCTCGGACTCAAGCCTATGGGGAAACCAAGTACTCAAAAAAGTTTTGGACAGAACCAAGGCCTTACATGGTCCTCGGACTCAAGCCTATGGGGAAACCAAGTACTCAAAAAAGTTTTGGACAGAACCAAGGCCTTGCGTGGTCCTCGGACTCAAGCCTATGGGGAAACCAAGTACTCAAAAAAAAAAGTTTTGGACAGAACCAAGGCCTTGCATGGTCCTCGGACTCAAGCCTATGGGGAAACCAAGTACTCAAAAAAGTTTTGGACAGAACCAAGGCCTTGCATGGTCCTCGGACTCAAGCCTATAGGGAAACCAAGTACACAAAAGAAAAAACGCAAGTTTTTGGACAGAACCAAGGCCTTGCATGGTCCTCGGACTCAAGCCTATGGGGAAACTAACTACTTAAAAGAAAAACTACATTACATGGACCTTAGAATCTATCCGAGGAGAACTCTCCATTAGCAATTGTGTTAATTCCTGAACTGCATGGGCTCTCAAGTCTGCCCTCGGATTCTCGGTACCAAAGGGATTGATGCTATTTAAGGCAATATGTTACCAGAAACACAATCAAGGTCCCTTGTTGCTCGATTACCCCCTCGGGTGAATTATTTAGAATTTAACATTCTCGGACGATCTCCTCGCACTTATTACGAAATATTCGGCTGCTATCTCGGTTAGTTTCCTAAGTCTATTTTACTGTGAATTATCGTTATTATGCCTGGTAGTGTCGGTAAATTAAGATTGGTTAGACTATGTTTTGAGGTTTCTTGCTCTAAGTATCATTGAAGAAAAACGCACATGGAGTACACCCATTCACCAAGTAGTGTTGCAAAAAAGAAAAATATTTAAAACAAATAAATAAATTTCCCTTTCATTAAAACACTAAGATAGTACAGCGTACAATGAAAAGCTAGAATCAGCTTATAGCTAAGTACATAATCTAAAAGAAAGGTACAAGAGAATAAGATAAGGCCGAGGAGGTAGTCCAGAGGAGAGGTTGGCTACTGCTCAAGACTTTGTCCTTCCTCAACACTTTTACATGCCCATAACTCAGGCAGCAAAAGAACCCGGCGTGGGGCCTGCACCATTGAAGAAAAAGTGCAGAGAGCGCCCCACTTCAGGCTAGCGCAGCTGAAAAAAAGGTGCAGGGAGCCCAACTTGAGGCCCACACCGTCGAAGAGAAGGTGCCGGGAGCCGGAAGTTGAGGAGCCTACACCAAAACTTGCCTGCGACAAGGCAGACGGCGCTGATGGCAGAGAACCTTTCTTCTGACACACCAAAAATCTGGCGTGACCAGAACCTGCTTCGGATTTTGACTAAAAGATGGGAGGGAACCGTTCCCACCATGTCCAAGCGGGAAGACACCTTGAATCTGTGCCTCCCCTGCCCAGACCACACCACTTTACGTCTTGGAAGGGTCCGGTGCCTCTGTGGAGGGTGAAGTTCCTCCATCTCCACCGAAGCCTCAAACATACGGCGCAAAGGGAAGGTGACACCGGAAGAGGAAACTGGGTATGGACAAAGGGTTACGATTCTAAAGAGAGTGAAAGGGTTTATGTGCCAGGAAAACAACCGCTTGTCCCACTTATATAAAGGGTAAGGAGGGGCCATTCAGTCTAACTTGAGCAGATTCCCAAGACGCGCTGCAGACAAGGCAGCTCTGGCTCAATTTCCCACATCATCCACAACCGTAGGATCTCAAGATCCTCGGGAAGACGCGCTTCGATTACTAAAACCTCAGGGTACTCGTGAATGAAGGGATAACTCTTTGACTTGGCACGTCTCCTGTACAGAATTTGAACGAGTCATGATGTGGGCCCAAAGTCACCAAAACCCTCCTCCCCAACTAATAGTCGGGCAGCAGGATTTTGAGGGGCTATTGTGGGCCAGAAAATTCATGGCCCAGGCCCGCCCTATATCAAGGCCCAAGGCCTAATCTGAGGAAACCTATTGTCAAGAAAGAGTTTAATGCACGGATAGGATAAGTGAAAAAACTACTCATACTGTAAGAGAGCACTCTGTGCCTGACAAGCCCCTATTCTTGACCAAGCTATTCAACCTTTACGTCTACTCCCAGCCACTGGAGATATAGGCAGATAGGACAAGTCTTCTGCCCGAAGAAAAAGCTCACACGTGGACCCTAAAGGAAGGGAGGAATACGGGTATAAAAGGGAACGAAAGCCAGAAGGGAAAAGGGGGGGAAAAAGAATGGCCAAAAAGTAGAGCCTCCCATCCCACCTCCAGGAGAAAGACTCCAGGGGTGAAAACGCTTTAACAAAGCATGCACACCGCAAAAAACCCACCGCCGGGTAACCGGGGAGAGAGCCCAATGCTCCTCGGACAAAGTCCGAGGAGTCCAATCCCTCAGGTTACGAAGCTGTAGAGCTTAGATGTTCAGATTGAACCCCTTTTTTACATGAGTTCACCTAAAATCAGGTCCGGACCATCGCCCCGTGATCAAAGGCAAGCCTTTTAAGCCCATTTTCTACAAATCATATTGTGAGGGATCTTTCATGTGCGAGCCCAACATCATTCTTGGGCCGTTAAATAATCGTGTCCCTACAGATGTATATTCTCAAATTGAAATAAAGTGCCAACTACAACTGATATTAGATTATAAAATTAGTTTTCAAGATTATAAATTTCTTAGTTGTTTTTATTCTTTATCAAATTAGTTATCCAATAAGGTATTTGTAATTTTGTTTTATGTTTTGGTATGTTGATACTGTGTAGAAATGAAACTTGTGTGTTTGTTTTAATTATCTTTTGTGCTATTTTGTTTTGGTTAGTAATGTTAGAATTTGTATAATTTTAAAATTATTGAACAAGTATTAATTTGTATAGCTAAGCTCATTCTTGATATGAGTAGTGAATTCAAAGTGATATATCTTACCTCAAGTAATTGTCTACATTACTTTCCAAATAGCAAATAAATAAATAAATCTTAAAAAAAAAATATGTGAAAAAAATACAAGTAGACCAGACCCGACTCGACCCTCAACTCGATTGACCCGACACATTCTTAACCCGCTTAAAATGACCCCTTTGTTACCTCAACTCATTTTGACCCACAATCTGATTGACCTGACACGAACCCAAACCAACCCCACATTTGCCACATCTTATGCATAAACCAAAAATTGACAATACAGTGCTTCAATTCACTCCTTTAATTGAGAACAAAGTTCTTAGACGTCAACGAATTATGAAAGTGTTAGGCTAAAAATAAATATTTTCACATGTGTGAGCATGTGATAGTTTGTATTCTCACAAACAGAAAGCCACTTAATCTCAGCCACATTGTCGATCTACACCAGAACCAGAAACAAAACTGAAACATTCAGATCTAGTTCTCTTTTTGTTAACAATTGAAAAGCACATTTTTCTTTGTTTTTGGTAATAATAAAACAAAGCAAATTAAAATGAAAATTCAATTCAAGAAAAAATCAACACAAGACACAGTCTACTTAGCAAACTTTTGCATTGGAAAACAGTAAAAGTTTCATCATACAGTATAACCAACTTCAAATTCAAGAATAATCACAAAAGAAAGTAACAAAGAGTTGTACTTAACATCCATAATTTTGATCATTTTATGACATCACATAACCCATTGTTAGATTAGTCTTCAGATATCAAAACAGCACCTTTTGACATTCTGAAAAGAGTTCCACAGTAGAATATGCTTCTTTATGCCATAGAAACAGGGTGTAGCTAGAAATTTTTGTATGGAGGCCAATTTATTAGTCTATAGACTCTATACAAACTTTCATACACATGTATAAATATAGACATTTATACACACACATAAGTTAGTATCCTCCATAGTGAATTCTTATATTAGAGATATATTAATCCAATAGCATAGGCCCAAGCCCAATACTTCTATGTATGCAAGTCAAGTCTTCTACTTATACTAGAATTCTATTAGTTTAGGGTTTATCCTACTGTATATACTCATGTTAGGGTTTCCTCCATGAATGCAGGTCCGCTAGTTTAAACCACATAACCCACATATTCTTGTGTTCTATACTTTACGCTTCTGCTTCCACATCTATTACAGCCTATTCAATATCATATATCAATGCTAATATTTAACACCTTAAAATATTCATTTTTAATATAAGTTACATACCAAATTGTCTACCAAAGTGAGCAAAAAATTTTCAATCGAACTAATAAAGTATTCAAAAACATGAATAATCAAAAACTTTAACAAACACAAAAACACATTTTATAGTAAAAAAATAAATGTTGGGAGAAAAAAAAACATTCTTCATAATTACTACACCAATTGGACAACTTTTTTAAGAGTATCATTGGACTAACTCAAATATTTGAAAGGGCCAAGTCCCATTTTTGTAGACTAATTATTAAAATTTTAAATATCTATATATAGCAATATATTTTACAAATTTTGAGAGGGGGGGGGGGGGGGTCCAACCATGTAGCTCCGCCCCCTGCATAGAAATATTTGCTTTTCTTCCTTTTCTTTTCTTTTTTTTCTTTTTTTTTTCTCTTAAATTTTTTTTAAAGATTTTGAATGTTGAAATTTTTCGACCGTTAATTTTCCATTTTTTCTATATCTTATAGTATATTTCAAAGAACTTCCTAATGAATTCCATTTTTTCTAATTTTCCATGCATTTACCGATCATAATGAATTCCATTAAGGTTCTCAACCGTACCCCTAAACTTTCTAATATATGTCACATGAGTTTTCATTTCATAAATATAAAGACTTAGTTATAATAATAATTACCGCATCATGTTCACGTACCTTTCCCAACTTCTACCATACCTCCTTCTCAAAAAAAAAAAAAAATAAATAAATAAATAATAAAAAAAAAATTAAAAAAAACTTCTACCATACCTACCATACAATTCTAATAAATAAATAAAACTTCTACCATACAATTTTTTTCTCTGTCCTCGTTTCCTCCAAAAAAACTCCCCATGTCATGTAGTGCCCATAAACTCATGTTTGAATAATATACATATTATATAGTTGCCCATAAACTCATGTTTGAATAATATCCACTCAGAAAACTTTTTTTTTTTTGTTTTGTCACAATTGTAATATGGCAAAGTGTGAATGGCGGAAAAAAATGGCTAGTTTATGTGAAAGTGATAAACAATCACTCACAATCTGCTACATCAAAATTATATTGTGTCAAAGTTGTAGTAAAAAAAAGTTGTCCTAGAACTACTTTATGCAGCCAAATTACTCGGCTTTTGTGAGAGATGAAAATAATGAGAGATTTTCACCATCTATATCAACAAGGACAAATTTTTGAGTTATCCTTTTCAAACCATTAGGTCCATTACATGACAAATTATAACACTATTTATGTCTATTATTTAAATAAGTTATACAACTCATTGAAAAAAAAATTGACTAAAACTATGTATAAATAGTCTCTTCAATTAATACTGATAGTTCCTTGGATATCAGTAGGTTGACAAGTCTCGAACGATGATGATCTTTGGGCTATATCCTGTAAAATAAGAACACTGAATCAGAGGAGACCAGTGGGGACCGGCCAAAAGTCCTCCGATGGTGAAGTTAGTGAACTTGGAATTCTCTGTAAGGAATGAGTATTTTCTTAAATAAAAATGTCTGAATGCCTTACCCTTCATCGAAGAATCCTTATATAGTATGTGTGGAACGGTTATCTGTTTAATAACCGTTCCTAATGTTGAGGAGTCCGGAGAATTGGGGGTAACTTCCATAACCGCTATGGAAGTTACCTCAATTGGACGGCTCGTTCCATAGTAGTTAATGTAGAATTTGGCACTTAGTAGTTCAATCCGGTGAACTCGTCCATCTTTCATTAAGGACGGACGAGACTATCTAGGACGACTTGTCCTTGTCCAAATGATGAAGGATGGATAAGATTCCCATGGGATCTTGTCCGTCCAAAGACGGATGAGGTTAGCCAGGACGCTTGGGATCCTCACTTCGCCTGTCTGGTTTTCCCTAGCTTGTCTTTTGTTGGACAAGCCATATGGACAAGTTCAGGAGTTGATGTTTTTTGTGACACCATCAGTTGCCCCCTTATCTATGTGGGTCGTCCAATGAGTTGGGTGAGTTGCCGACACATCCTTGGACGTATATAATTGGTTAATAAATCAATGCGCCACGTGTTATTTTTTTTATTGGCGACTGATCCCGTCGATTTAGTTTTCCGAGGTAGATACCACGTGTCATTTTCATATTGGTAGAGTCGTTTCAAATGCCCAGGTTAGCATCCTATAAATAGTGGAATGCCTCCTTTAACCCTTCTCATTTCAGAGATTTTCTTCCTTGACATCCATCATCTAGAGCCTCGTCTAGGAGTTTCTCTGCGTCTAGAGTCTTCTTCCGTCTAGAGCCAGGTATTCTTCTTCTCTCCGTCTTTAGGTTCTGAGTTTCTTGTCAAAAATGTCAGTTGCTTCTTCGTCCACTGATAGCCTTGATAAGGCTATAGACGAGTATTATGAGGATAGTAGTGATAGGTCTAGTTCTAGCAGTGCTAGTGACGGTAGTGGAGGAAATACAGACGAGAATTATTCTTCTAGGGCCCCTGGGCTCCCTATTGAAGTCATCCAGGAACAACTTAGAAGAGCTTCTGGCTCTCAAGCTGGCTCCCCGTCCAGCGTCCCTCCGTCCAATCCGACGGACAAGGAGGAGACCGTCTTTAGTTGTGCAGTAAGCGTTCATTCTAAGACGGATGAACAAAGATTAAATAATCTTAAATCTTGGTATCAAATTCCGGACGAGTTTAACCCTAGGCTGCCGGTCCGTGGAGAGTGGTGTTGTGATCCACGTTTTGGAATAGGCGTCTATGAAGCTTATTTCCTGGGTGGCCTTAGGTTTCCATTAAATGCCTTTGCTAGAGAGTTGTTGGTCAAGTTAGGTTTAGGTGTCTGTCAATTTAATCCTAATGCGTGGAGATTAGTTATCTCCATGCAAATTTTGTGTAGGGAAGTTTTTGGTGGAGATCATCCTCTCACTGTGGACGAGTTCTTTTATTGTTATAAGCCTTCTGAAATAAGTCAGTCTGAGGGTTTTTACCAGTTCACTGCTAGGGGGAATAATTGTAGGTTAATCAAGTCCCTAGCTTCGTTTGATAGAAAATGGAAGACGGAATTCATCTTTGTCTCTGGCTTCTGGGCAGGGAACCCTGTGGACATTGGCAGAGATCTCTTTCCTCCTTATACTAGGAACTTAGGGAACCTTCGTCCAGAAGGTACGTCCCTTCCCCTTGTTTATTTTTATCTTTCTCTTTCTATTTGATCTGTTTACAATTTCTAACCTTTGTTTACTCATTGTGTTGTAGCCGCCAAGCGTCCGTCTTTAAGCAAATTTCATCGTGACTGCGTCCACAAGGCTCGTCTTCATACAGACAAGAGCTTTCGTTCTCTTGTCACTCTTAGACATCTTGCCAAGTGGGGCTTAGGTCCTAAGCCATCAGACGAAGCTATTGCACACGAGGTTACTATGCGCAAAAGTAAGTTTTAAGCTAAGGGTTTTTTGTTTGTTTTTTTTTTTTTTTTTTGAAAGTTCTATGTTATACATTCCTGATCTGCTTATTATCTCATTTTAAGAATGTCAATAATGAAAGAAAACAAAGGGAAAGAAGTTGCTGGTGAGGGAAAACGTCCTGAGGCTCAGTCCTAGGATCGTCCTGAGGTTCAAGTACGTCCTACGGCTGGGGATAAAAGAAAGTTCTTGCCAAAAAACATTGATTTAGAAGGGCTCCCCAGCCGTCGAAACAAAAGAGTGAAGCACGGTTCGTCCAAGGTGGTTAAGTCTAAACCTCCACAGTCTCAGCCTTTCATCCAGATAGTTGATGTGGACTCGTCCACTCCGGTCGAGTCCACACCGTCCAAGACTCCTTTGTCCAAGTCAACTGCGCCTAGCTCGTCCCAGCCCTCTACGAACATAATTGAAAATGAAGATCTAGCTTGGGAACGTTTTCAGTTGGCTGTCTTGGACGAAGACATAAACATGTGTTATAACATGGGCTTAAAGGAGTTTGAGCATTTTGGCGTCCATGACCTCTTTAAGGTATGTTAATATTCCTTTCTCGTCCTTGTTCATTTAACAACCTTTCTTCATTTAACCATCCTATGTTCTTTACCTATTCATAGGCCATGTCAAAGTTTATGGCAACGTCCAGACAAGCAACAGAACTGGACAAGACGAGGGTCTTGTTGGAGACGAGGATTCAAGAAGTGAATGCTGACTGCAAAAAATAGGCCGGGGCTGCTGTAAAAGCTAAGGAGGAAGTCACTGAGCATAAAAAGCTGATCGAGGAGCTAAGGACTGATGCACTGGAGAAAGATACTTGTATTGACCATTTGCAAAAGATGAACGACGAGCTAAGTACTCATCTCTCCAAGGCAAAAGAGGACGCTGTGGCTGAATTCAAGTCGTCCAAAGTGTATACAGACACCCTGGATCGTAATTATGCAGTTGGTTTTGAGGATTTCAGAATGGATGCTATTGAGAACTTCCCTGAAGTTGACTTTAGCTCAATCAAACTTAACCTTGTTGCTGCCACCAGCTCTCTTATTCAGACCGGCTCTAATGACATCAATGTGGAGGACGATGCCAGCACTCAGCCACCCCAAAATGACTCCAATGCCAATGCTCCCTCTGCTTAAGGACGAGACCTTCACACTTAAAGCAATCTTTGTTTGTTTTCTTTTTATTTGGTTTTTGTTTGGTCCTCTGTTTTGGGACCTTCTTATGTAACCAAAGTACACTGGCTTCGTCCATGGTTTTAGGACGAGGTTTTTAAACAATCATTTCAGTTTTTTAACTAAACAAGGGCTTTTGGACATAGGACGTCCACCCTTTAAATGAATGAAGTCTCATTTTCTTTGCATGGACGAGTGTTGTTATGCTATTTAATTCAACTCCAGCTTTGGCTCGTCCATGGCGAAAATATATATATTCTTCATATTATTTGTTAGTCTAACTCATCTTTGCAGGTAGTATTTTTATTCAGCTTTATTCCTCTTCAGACTTACAAGCTGATTTTACATACCATCCAATTTATTTTGCCTAACTTTTCTCTCGTCCAGAGTTTGGATTGTTTCAGTTGGCTTTTGATTCTCGCCTTTAACTTGGATGAAAATGCTATATAAGGCTTTTCCTCGTCCATGAGTTCGACGAGTGTACCTAAGGTTTTTTCCTTATTTTACTCAGGAAAATTTAGACGTTACATCTCTGCGTCCAGAGAATTTATTCGTCTTGAATCTTTCAATCCCCTTGTGGGTTGGCTTAGACGAAAATATCATGGAGATGTAAAATTCACACAACATTTTGTTAATAACATAAATATTTGTAAGGTTGAATTTAATCAACCATTTTATTGGCTTTATTCCGTGCCAAATTTGCTTGTATTTCAACATTTAGTAACCCTGTATTTAGGTGGGTTTGTTGTAAGGGTAGTGAGTGAGATAGAGTGTTGATTGCTCTAGAGTGTGCAAGAAAACAGAGACTCGCGGCTTGTTCTCGCGGGTGGCTCGCGGCTTCAAGCCACCAGACGCAGCACACGTGCCAAGCGTGCCAGAAGGTGAACAGTCATGCTAGCTGAAGCACTACAGGACAAAACAGGACAACTGGCCATACGGTTATCTTGTGACTGGAACTCGCGACTCAGTCAAGTCGCAAGGTCAAGCTGCGAGCCATCCCTGTTTTGTAAATCTTGACGTTTCACATTCCTCACTCACTCCAGTATAAATACCCCTTATACCCACAAATGAAAGAGAGCTTCCAGAGAGAATTTTGAGAGAGAAACCCTAAAGAAAAACAAGATTGATTCACCCACAATCTATACATTAGAGTCTCTTCAAATTCCTCAACCCTCTTCCTCTCCATTGTCAAATCCTTGAGAGGCATTTTACAAAACCTTGTTCTCACCATATTCATCACTGTGAGAGGGCTGTTTGGATTTCTGGGAAGCAGTTAGGAAGGAACCAATCTACATTGGTTGATGCTACGGTCTAGTAGCGGAATCCGGGAAGTTAGAAAAGAAAAAGGTTCGGCGCAACCTCGTTGGAGCAAGAAGCTTGGAAGGCTTAGGTGCACTGGGTAGATTAGGCTTGGAGGGTCTATTGCTATCCATATATCCCAACTATATTTTCTAGTGGATTGTTTACCGCTTGGAGGGCGGCGGAGAGGTTTTACGCTGAGGGCTTCGGTTTCCTCTTCGATAACACATCGCGTGTTGTCTTTGTGTTTGCATCTTCCTTCCCTTTTATCTTTGCTTTTTATTATCTGCTGTGAGTTGTGATTTTAATTTGGCTTAGATAGTTTATCCAATTCTATATTATAACTTATGTTCATTTTCCGCACACTAGTTGTTTGACATAAAGCTTGAATTGATTAATTTGTAAATTGGGGGTCTAAACGTTCAAGGGTGTTTATACACATATTTGAACATTCAATTGGTATCAGAGCGGGTACACTTCTAGTGGTTTCATTACCATTATGTGATCCTTGACTCCCTTTTGAGATGGATCGGTCTCAATCCCTAAATGCACCTCCATATTTTGATGGTAGTAATTATGCGTTTTGGAAGGTTCGCATGAGAGCTTTTCTGTGTTCTATTGATGAATCTGTTTGGGATGCTGTTAAGATAGGTTAGACCAGGCCTGAGGAAGCTAAATCTACATGGGATAAGGCAGCACTTGCTGCATCTAATGCTAACAGTAAAGCACTCAATGCTATTTTCTGTGGTGTGTCTCCAGATGAATTTCACAAGATCTCTCACATTATCGTTGCTAAAGAAGCATGGGAGATATTGGAGACCACTTACGAAGGCACGAAGAAGGTAAAAGACACCAAGTTGCAGATGCTAACCACTCGGTTTGAGGAATTAAAAATGAGTGAGGATGAGTCCTTTGACTCTTTCTATAGCAAGCTGAATGAGGTGATTGTCAGCAAGTTCAATTTGGGAGAGAAAACGGAGGACTCTAAAATTGTAAGGAAGATCCTTCGATCTTTGCCGGAAAGTTTTCGTGCTAAAGTGACAGCGATTGAAGAGAGCAAGGACCTTGATGACATCAAAGTCCAGGAGCTGGTTGGTTCTCTTCAGACTTATGAGATGTCGCTTCCCAATCAACGGAAGAGTAAATCTCTTGCTCTTAAGACCATTAATGAGAAGGTGGAAGATCATGACTCATCGGGAGAAGATATGGTTGACAAAAATGTTGCATACCTTGTTAAAAATTTCAGAAAATTCTTGAAATTAAAAAATAATGGCAAATTTGGTGATAAAGGAAAATTCCAAAGTTCAAGAAGGGAGAAAAGGGAATTCAAAAAGAAAGATGGAAAAGAATCCCAACCTACACAAGGTGTCACTTGTTTCGAATGTAACGGGCATGGACACTTTAAGAAAGAATGTCCGAATTATTTGAAATCGAAAGGCAAAGTGTATGCCACAACATTGAGTGACTCGGATTCATCCGACTCAGAATCTGAAGAAATCTGTGATGGAGAGGAGAACTACTCAGCTTTTATGACTATTGCTCATGTTAAGTCTTCAGACGAGTTGAATCTGCTTGTACGAGACCTTGGAGAACATAGTGATGAAGAATCACTAGGAATTGTCGAAGAATCAGATGCTGAAGAAGATGAAAGCACAGCCAATCTTCAAGAGAATTATAACTCACTCCTGGAGAAGTCGGGTGAGTACACAAGGGTGGCCAAGGCTGCTGTGAGAAAATTGAAAAAGGCAGAGGAGGACTATAAAAGTCTCATAGTCCGATATAGGGAGGCCAAATGTGAGATAGAGACACTGAATGGTGAGCTGTCAGAAGCTTACACAAAAGTGAGATTTCTTAAGCAAGAGGTTGTGCAAGCAAATGTTAAAATAGAGAGGGTCACCACCAAGAAGCTAGATGATGTTATTTCATCTCAAAAAAGCTTTTCAGACAAATCCGGGTTGGGATATACCGGAGGAAGTAGCTCATCTGGAAATGTCACTAAAGAAGTGAAGTTTATAAAGGCCAAAGAATCAGCTGATGTTGGTCCTACTGCTGAGAAGCCCAAGATTGAGGAGAAGAGAAATGTGGGGAACGAACGGTTGTTGAATTCCCGTAATCAATCTATGGGCAGGTCTGAATCTCGTGCCAAGTCTCGTCCACGACCACAAAGAGGTTCTGGATCAACTTATGTGTGTCATCATTGCGGACTTCAAGGGCATACTCGACCAAATTGCCAAAAGCTGAGAGCAAAGAATAGTGCAACTCCTCAAAGGTCACAAGGACCTAGAAATGATAGAAGAAATTGGGCAGGTGAACAATCTAGAGATCAAAATGATGATCCCAGAATGATGAACGTGATGAAGATGATTGGTGCATTCACCAACTGCTTGGAAAGCTTCTCACGAAGGTTTGAAAGCCCTAACTCCCGTACCCAATCCTATAAGGAAATCACCCCAAACGCAAGTGACGTGTGGGTGAAAAAGGGTACCCATGCATAAGCATTACAACATGTCCATGCATTAATACTTCCTATGCTTTGCGACGATGTTTGTTTGTTTGCTTGTTGTTTTTGCTGATGCTTGTTTCCTTGTCTACTTGTGCATACTTTTGATTTTTTTTTTTTTTTTTTTTATCAATCTTTTTCTTCTAGTGTCAAAAATCCAAAAATCACATAAAAATTAGAAAATCAAAAAGGTTGATTGACATTGTTGAGCTTTTGTCTCAAAAACTGTTTTGCCTTGTACCTTTGTGCTAATGGCTTTGTGCATTTTCAAGCATTACTTGTTTCTTTGCACTCATATCACTGTGGGAGAAATCTTGAAATCTATGTGATTGTTGTAAATAGATCTTCAAACTTGTCATGAATGATTAGTGAATGGTTATGATGATCTTGAAACATGCATAGACTTGTGTCTATATATCTTCCCACTCTTTATTTTTGTTTTTGCTAAAAAGAGCTCACCAAATGTAAATCTCCAAATGAAATGAGATATTGAGCTGCAAAAGCCTGTCGCACATTCTAGTATTCGACTAGGAAAAGGGGTAAGCGACCTTATATTAAAGTGAATGTTTATTCACAAAGCCAAAGGCTAGTTCTTTAAAGTGAAATATCAAATATTACTCTCACAATGAGAGGTAATTGTCTCAAATGATCAAAAAGATCAAATGTTATGATTAAAAGTGGAGTCAAATGTAAAGCTCCAAGATATGTTATCAAGTTTTGTGGGAGGTCATATATACATATTTCTATAATTGAGATAGATCACATGATCTAGTACTAATGGTGTATGCCTTGGTTGAATTGATCATTGAATCTTCACATTAGACTAAGGACTATCTCATTGTTGATATCCACACACAACACACAAGTTTATGTTCAATAAATGCCATAATCATTTATGTGATTGTACTTGATGAAATGTGTTTTCACATGCTCAATCTTTGTTAATTCAAACTCAAAAATATTTTTAAGTGTTTTAGGTGTTTTTGGAAAGTATTTTGTTTAAAAAAAAAAATCTGAAAATTTCAAAAATCCATTTTTGCCCTGTTTTGGCGACTCAGTCGCGGGTAAGTCAAGTCGCGAGCCTCAGTCGCGTGCTCGCGGGTCATTTTTGGTAACTTGTTCGCGAGTGGAAGGTCCAGTCGCAAGGGTTACTCAGAGATTTTCGCGGCTCAACTCGCGACTCTCTCACGGGTATACCTTCCAGTCGCGAAAAACACTTAGAAAAATTTTTCAAACTTTTGTCTTTGAGTGTTTTGGCGGCTTGAACTGGTGACTTGGTGGCAACTCACTTCAGTCGCGAAAAATGCGTGTTTGGCAAAAATTGAGGCAGTTTTTAAATCTTTTTCGGTTTTTCCCTCGAACTTTTGTGACTATTCATCTTCTCTCTTAACTGTCTCCTTCCCAAACACTCCGTGCTCCCATTTCCAAACTCCATTGTTGCATATTTTTTGCTCAAAATCTTCAAGTAACAGGTATGGGTTTTCATTCTTGAACTCCTTTCTACTTGATTTTGTGTTTTTCCCCCTTGATTATTTGCATTTGTTTATGTTTTTGAGATGGGTTTGTGTTTCGGCTATTGCTCTATGTTCATGCTTAGCTTGTGGATGCTGTTGCTTGAGTTTGAAATTATTTTAGTTGTTGTTTTTGGTCTTCATCATGTGCTTAGCTAAGTTTTTTTTTTTTTTGGTTACTCTTTTTATCTGAACTTGTGCTGATGAGTTGACTCAAAATGTTCCTATTGTGGATGTGAAGTTTACTATGCTGAATGTGCATGTTCTATTGTGTGAATCTATTGGGAGCATCTGTGAGTTTTACTATGCTGATTATGAGTCATGTCATTCTCATCACATTGTATGTCTCATTGACATATATCTGTCTTTAGGATGTTTTCTATTTCTGCTGCTTTAATACTCCACTGCATTCTCCCTGTTGTTCTTGTGTTTTCTCTTTTAGGCTTGTTCATCCATGTGGCTGATTTAAGTAGCATAAGGTTTAAGTGTTTAAGTTCATCTGTGTGGTTGCATTTTTTTTGTTATTAATGACATAGTACTGATTAGTTCTGCACATGTATTGCTCTAAGTTGTTGTGGCCTCTTCTGATTGTTCACAGATGGCACCTTCATCTCCAAAGAAGAAAACACCTACAAAGAAGGCAGATAAGAGAATGAAAATGGACCCCAATTTGTTCAGATCTGTTTCTCACTTTGAGAGATACAAGGACTTCTTCTTGAAAGCAGGAATTATTCAAGAAAGATTTGTGGATTTGGAGGATTTAAGGAACACTTTTATCCCCAGCTGTTTTGAAGGGAGAGGATGGGAAAAGCTTCTGAGTGATCTCCCTGTAGTGTGTGAACCCCTGATTAGGGAGTTTTATTCAAATGCTGTGATAAGAGAGGATGATCTAAGCTGCTGGGTTAGAGGTAAAGAGTTCACTTTGGATGCGCATGACATTGATGATGTGCTAGGTCTTGAAGGATTAGAAGATCAGGAGTTTGTCAATTACAAAGATAGGATTGTGTCTATTGAAACTGTTCAACAGAGGATAGGTGGACAGAGAGAAGGGAAATGTCTGAATACCACAGCTTTTCCAGTAGACATGAGGTGTCTCACAATAATCATGATGTTTAACCTCTATCCCATAAGGAAGTTGACTACAATCAACAGTGCAAGAGCAATTTTTTTGATGGATCTCAAAGAAAAGACATTCATTGACATCAGTTCCCACATATATGACACTATTGTGGATGAGACTAGAACCACTTCTAGGCCAAAACTGATCTTTCCTAGTCTACTCATGAGGATTTTTAAATAGAAGGGTGTTCCAATCCCTAGAGACATCAGTTCCATGTCCACACCTTCTGCAATTAACAAACTGACCTTCAAAAGGATAAGTGTTCGGCTTCCAGGTGAAGAAGATGAAGGTGATGAAGGAGAAGGTGTCCCTATGAAGACTGAGGCAGAGGCAGCAAGGCATGCATCAACCTCAACACCTAGGAGGACTAGCAAAAGGACTAGAGCATCAACTTCTTCAGATACACCTCCAGATGCATTTCAAGTCATTCTGGAACGACTTGATGGGATCAGAGGAGTCCAGACCGAGCACTCTGAGAGGATGAGAGCCATGCAGGACCAGATTGATATTTTGTCTACAAAACTTGACAGCTTCACCACCCAGCATGGACAGTGACCCTTTGGCCATTCCGGTCAAAAAGGGGGAGATATTATTTCTGTTGTTGATGAGATTGTTGATGAGAAGCAGAAAAGCAGCTCAAAAGGGGGAGTAATGTGTTGAGGGGGAGTTGTCAAAATCAGACTTTGTTTATATGTGTTTATGTTTTGAGTATTTAGTGTTTTCATGGGTTTGATACACTATGGTTTTTGGTGTATTTTTGTTTCTAACTCTTATCTCATATACTTGGTTTAATCTTTTATATATATTTTGTTGATGTTATTCAGGATATATTGTGTTTTGTACCTATTTTGTACCCATGAGCTTATGTAAGCTTTTAGGGTTAATGTTTTTATGCATATTTTGTAGGCTTTATGGTTTGTACCTTGCTTAATGCAGCCTTTTATACTTTGATTAAATCAGCACTTCTATCTAAATGTCTTGCATTTTGTTTTATGTACTGTCACTCTTGTGCCCTTGTAGGATTGTTCCTAGATGCATATACTTTGTGTATTATGCATTGGTTGAGTGTTGAGCATACAAGTATCTTGCCTTGTTCTTGTTAACTTGTATGTTCAAGTGTGAATGAGCACTGTGATCACTACCTTGTGGTGATTACTTGGTTGATCAAGCC